>NW_027363326.1:655000-762500 GCF_046119375.1 Phyllobates terribilis
CCTCCTGATGTCTCTGGGGGGGCTCCGTGCGGCCTCCTGCTGTGTATAGATGGCTACGTGCGGCTCCCCGCTGTGTATAGATGGCTACGTGCGCCCCCCCGCTGTTTATAGACGGCGCCGTGCGGCCCCCCGCTGTGTATAGATGGCTACGTGCGCCCCCCGCTGTGTATAGATAGCTATGTGCGGCCCCCCGCTGAGTATAGATGTCGCCGTGCGGCCTCCTGCTGTGTATAGATGGCTACGTGCGCCCCCCGCTGTGTATAGATAGCTATGTGCGGCCCCCCGCTGAGTATAGATGTCGCCGTGCGGCCTCCTGCTGTGTATAGATGGCTACGTGCGGTCTCCCGCTGAGTATAGATGGCGCTGTGCGGCCTCCTGCTGTCTCTGGGGGGAGCGCCGTGAGGCATCTATACTCAGCAGGAGGCCGCACGTAGCCAGCTATACACGTATACTCAGCAGGAGGCCGCACGTAGCCATCTATACGGTGCCATCTATACACAGCGGGAGGCCGCACGGCGCCATCTATACACAGTGGGAGGTCGCACGGCGCCATCTATACACAGCGGGAGGCCGCACGGAGCCATCTATACACAGCGGGAGTCTCAGTGTTTTGCAAGAGCAGTCAATAAATTCTGCTTGACTAATTCTGAGCACCATAAAGTCTGGTTCGCTTCTAACCTGCTGTCTTCATTTTCAGCTTGCTGAATTCTAACTCATTTACTGTCATTCGAGACGATGCCTTTGCTGGTCTCTTTCACCTTGAATACCTGTAAGTGCTCCACTTAATGTCATATTTTTGATTCTGTTGTTCTTCATCTTTTGGCATGTGCAATTGTATGAGCAAGTATTCATATGAATTTATGACCTACTTAAATCTTGGAGGACCTTAAATTTTATTCAATCAAGTTTTTTTCCAGTTTAAAACTATGGGACATATATGTGCCTTGGTCCTCAAAGGGTTTTTAAAGGGGCTGCAAACATAAATACGAAAAAAATAATTCAATTAGTGCTTTTTGTGTTCATTTAATTTTTATTTGAAGTCCATTTTTTTTATATACCTTGAAATTAAGCTCTACCCCGTGGAATGAAGCCCTACCTACATGACATCTGAGAGCTACATGGATCCCGCTTGTGAGGTGCCTGTCCGTCACTACTATTCAGTTTTAGGGTCCACTCACTAAGCCATATATTCTCTCATGCAAGAGAATAGGGCCAATTATGCTAATGACACTGGGCTCAAACTCTGTCAGAGCTTCAACTGAGTGTGATCCGATTCTCTCGCAGCACAGATATGGAGAAGATGGAGAACTTAATTTCTCCATCTTCTCCATAGTCTCTGTGAGTGTTCATCGGACTGCACTTGGATGACATCCGAGTGCAGTCCAATGTTTTACGTGCACCCATAGACTTGTATGGGTGCACATGGTCCGAATATCGAATGAGATTATTTTCTCATGCCAATAATCGCACTGTCCCATAGTATAACATAGAGCCGAGTCCTATCCGATAAAACATCACATAGCATTCGGCCGTGTTATACGACAGTGTGAGCGAGCCCTTAGAGTCAAGGAATATTTACATGTAGATGATGATATTACTCTCCAAGTGTATATTTTTTTAGGCGAGTTCATAGTAAATGCTTTGCATTTTTGACATGTGATCAACTAAAGAACAAGAAAGATTTAGGACCTCGCCTATACAGAAACGGAAAATAGTTTGGAGGACTTGCATGTCCTTTTTTATTTATTATGAGAAAATCATAAAAGATCCCGTTTTTTAACCATGCTGTGACTTTCTGCTGAGGGAGAGGGAGAGAGCTGCCCTATTCAGAGTCTGTAATAAGACCTGCTGACAAAAGTGTTGAAGATACAGTCTAATGTGAATTAACAATGAAAAAAAGTTAATTTAACAAATGGCTTGTATTTTTTTTAATACAAACTTTTTTGTCTTTACAGCTCCTTTAAAGGGAATCTGTCATCAGGTTTTTGCCACCTAATCTGAGAGCAGCATAATGTAGGGTTAGAGGCACTGATTCCAGTAATGTGTCACTTACTGGGCTGCTTAGTGTTGTTTTGATAAAATCATTGATTTGTCAGAAGGTAATTATCACTAGATGACTAGTAAGTTCTGTAGGACCCCACCCCCATCACTGATCAGTAGATTTCTGTGTACAATGAGCATGGGCAGAAAGCTGCCAATCAGTGGTGTGGGTGGGGCTATACAGAGCGCAGCATTCAGAGAGCTGCTAGATCTGCAGCAGATAAAACAAAACGGTGATTTTCTCAAAATGACAACAAGCAGCTGAAAAAGTGACACATCGCTGGAATCAGGGTATCTGCCCCAATATTGTGCTGCTCTCAGATGAGGCAGCACAATTAATATTATGCCAAATTAATTTCCCGTGAACTATCACATGATCTATCACAGGGGATCATGTGACATGTCACGTGATAAATCAGGTGTGTGGAGGGGGCCCGCGCCTTCTAAACTGCCCGGGGCCCTTGCTACTCTTAATCCACCCCTGCCTATATCCCCGGAGCGGCCTGGCTGCCCCTGTATGCCGGCGAGTCGCATACCTTGGGCGACTTTAAAGAAAGGCTGTATAGACTGTTCAAAGTTTATCCCCTGACAGAAGAACAGAAGGTAAGCATACTGATAGGGCAGTTAACTGGTGCGGCCCAGCGGGAGGTAAAGTCTTGGACAGCTGAGGAGAAAAGGACTGTAAGGGGGGTTCTGACCCGTCTACGGGACACCTTTGATACCCGTACCTCAGCAGAAATCAAAATGCGGTTCTATGGATGTAAGCAGCGAGCTCAAGATAGCATCCGAGATTATGCCCTAAATTTACAGGAAGCCTTGGGGGCAATTAAGCAAGCTGACCCTGGCAGCGTGCAGGATACAGATAAACTATTGACTGACCAGTTCATAGAAGGTCTGCTGTCCAGCGCCCACAGAACCCAGCTGCGCCTCATGGCCCTACAGAACCCCGATTTGACTTTTGCACAGTTCAAAGATAGGGCCATCCGGGTGCTCCGAGAACCTGCACCGGGTGGCGCTGTAGCTTCCCGGCGCCCTGCCATCCCTTACCACCAGGGGGCGGCGCCCTATCCCGCAGACCTTGTGGGGGCTGATGCGCAGGCCCTAAATCCATCCCCGCCTGCAAACCTGCACCATCAGGTCCAAGAACTAACAAAGAGTGTTGCTGCATTGACCAGGACCATACAGTCATTACAAATGGACCCGTCAGGACCAATCAAGCTGGCTTCCAGTCCGGAGGATGTCCCGTGGCGTCGACGGAGGAGGATCCCGTCGTTCAGAGGGAGGCCCGCCGATCATTACACTGAGGATGGACAGCCGATTTGCCGCTGTTGCAGCTAGCCGGGACACGTAGCCAGGTACTGTACTTTAAATGGGTCCGACCTGGGGCAAAGGGCCAACCCCCAGGCATAAGGTCATCAGGCCCATCTAATTGGCGTGATAAGTACGTAGGGGGACGCCCGGTTTTACCCGTAGTGCTGGACGGTATACCCATAAGTGCACTGCTGGACACCGGGTCCCAAGTGACTACCATCCCCTATGTACTTTTCAAGCAGTACTGGAGTGACACTGATATAACTCGTTATCCAGACGATGACTTGAGCATCATCGCCAGCAATGGTCAACCCGTGCCGCAGGTGGGGTTCAGAGAGATGACCATTAAGATTGGTAAACTTGAACTGCCGGCACAGGGAGTGATCATTGTGGACATTGACCGTCGAGAAAGTCACCCTAAAATAACCTTGGGTACTAATGTGATTGAAAATTGTCTTTCAGAAGTAATTGTAATTTTGCAGCAGGTGGCGATGAATGCAAGCTCCAGCCAACAGAGGGTCCTCCAGAAGGAGATAAGAGCCCTGATGAGATGGCAACAGGTAGAACTGTCTGGTGGTGAGATCGGTAGCGTGAGGATGAGCGACCCGTTCCCCATTGCCATGCCCCCCAAAAGTGAAATGATCTGGTGTCGGACTGCAATCGGGTTAAGAGGGAGAGACTACCAAGCCATGGTAGAACCCGTGTACTCAGACAGCAGGCCCACCATTTTGACAGCCCGGGGGGTGGTCGATGTCCGCCATGGAAGGGTGCCCGTCCGGATCTTAAACTTTGGGGAAAGGGAAGTACACTTGCCCCGGTACGCTACACTAGCCAAATTGTATACTGTTGAACACAATGCTGTCAGGGCCATGGAACCCTTGCCTCCATCTCCCCAGGCGGAGGGTAATGGTTCCCAGAAACCCAAGGAGGACTGGTGCCAGAAACTCCACGTGGGTGCTGACTCCACTCCCTTGCACCAAAAACTTGGAGTCTATCGGGTGGTTCAAGAGTACGAGAGAATCTTTAGTAAGCACCCGCTAGACTTCGGCAGAGTGAAAGGGGTAGAACACCACATCCCCACGGGGAGCCACCCACCAATAAAAGAAAGATACAGACCTGTACCACCCCGCACGCTATCAGAACGCAAAGGGCATGCTGAGAGAAATGAAGGAAGCCGGGGTCATTAGAGACAGTTGTAGCCCCTGGGCAGCCCCCTTGGTTCTGGTAAAAAAGAAAGACTGTACTATGAGAATGTGCGTGGACTATAGAGAAGTCAATCGTATCACCCATAAAGACGCATACCCGTTGCCTAGAATAGAGGAGTCTTTGGTCGCACTAAAATCAGCTAATTTCTTCTCTACTTTGGACCTTACTAGTGGGTACTGGCAGGTTCCTGTGGCAGAGGCTGATAAGGAGAAGACCGCCTTCACCACCCTGATGGGATTAAGTAAATTCAACTATATGCCGTTCGGGCTCTGCAACGCACCCGGGACCTTCCAGAGGCTGATGGAATGCTGTCTAGGGCACCGAAACTTTGAGACGGTCCTACTTTACCTGGACGACGTGATTGTCTATTCGAAGACTTACGAGGACCATCTAAAGCACCTGGCCGAGGTGTTCGAGGCCCTGGCAGGCTTTGGCATGAAAGTGAAACCCTCCAAGTGCCATCTGTTAAAGCCGAAGGTACAGTACCTGGGACACGTGGTGAGTGCAGAAGGAGTAGCCCCCGACCCTGACAAAATCATGGCAATAAAGAACAGGCCAAGCCCCTCTAACATAAAAGAAGTGAGGCAGTTCGTCGGGTTGGTAGGCTACTACCGAAGGTTCATCCCCAGGTTCACCAAGATGGCAGCCCCTATGCAGGACCTCCTTATAGGACAATCTAAGACCAGAAGCCAAAAGCCACCCTTCAAGTGGGACAAGCCGGAAGAGGAGTCCTTCCGCCAGCTGAAGATGGCCCTCACGGGGGATGAGATCCTGGCATACCCTGATTATGGCCAGCCTTTTATCCTCCACACAGACGCCAGTAATGTGGGGCTGGGAGCCGTACTGTCACCGAACCAACAGGACAGAGAAAGGGTGATCGCGTACGACAGCCGAGAGAAACCCGGAGAATTACAGCTCCTTTAAGCTGGAGTCCTTGGCAGTGGTGTGGGCCGTAACAGAACGTTTCAAGCATTACCTGGCCTCTGTGAAGTTCACTGTGTACACGGACAACAATCCGTAGACACATCTGGACAATGCGAGACTTGGTGCCCTAGAGCAGCGGTGGATGGCCCGGCTAGCAAACTATGACTTCACCATCAAGTACCGGGCAGGCCGAGCCAATGCCAATGCAGATGCCCTATCGAGAATGCCCCACTTGCCCGATGAGGGAGAAGATCCAGATGAGTTGGAGGAAATAGAGCTCCCTGCATTCCACCGGTACGGAAGGAAGGAAGGTACCAGCCAGAAGACGCCCTTGATGCCCACCGTCACCAGGCAGCCTCTTGAGCTGGTAGCTCTGGACCATGTGAAACTGGCTCCAAGCCGGTCGGGCTACGTCTATGCCCTGACAATAGTGGACCACTATTCCCGGTTCCTGGTGGTGGTTCCTGTTAAAGACTTGACAGCCCAAACAGCGGCCAGAGCCTTCCAACAACACTTCTGCCATCCACACGGGTATCCGGAACAGGTCTTGACAGATCAAGGTCCAGCGTTTGAGGCTGAAATCTTCCAGGAGTTCTGCAACCTCTACGGCTGTAAGAAGATTCGGACAACATCTTACCACCCACAAACCAACGGGCTATGTGAGAAAATGAATAATATCGTCATTGATCTCCTCAAAACGTTGCCCCTGGAAGAACGCAGCCTGTGGCCGGAGAAGCTGCCAGACCTGATAGACTTATACAACCATATCCCGGTGAATGCTACAAATTGCACCCCGGCTTACCTGATGAGGGCAAGACCAGGTAAGCTGCCGATAGACCTGGAGATGGGAGTCCTCCCCACCTCCCCAGACGCGGACTGGGATACGGAACGGCGGCTACAGTACAAGAAGGTACAGGAGAATGTGGAGAGGAGTCTGGCTCAAGCGAGAGAAAAGCAAGAGAGGCTCTTCAACCAACACGCCCCTGCTGGTCCCCTGGAACCTGGTGAGCAGGTCCTGAAGCGGAAGAGAAGGCTTCACAAGCTAGATGACCAGTTGGAGAGCGACCCGTACACAGTACTGCAGTCCAACCACAACAACCCGAAGGTATGTGTAATTGCCAAGGATGGAGGAGAAACCACTAGCACCGTCTCCAGAGACCACCTAAAAAGGTGCCCCAAGCAACTACAGAGTGCAGGAGAAGATCAAGATGACCTTGAACCCGCAGAAGACAAGAAAGAAATGATCAGCACAGTTCTTGGAGAGTTCCCCCGGTCCTGGACTCGGATAAATGATGCAATAGTGGTACCCGTCCTACACTTCCTTCAACCAACCCAGCAGGAACCTACAGGAGAGCAGGAGGAATCAGAAGACCAAGCAGCCCTAGAGGCAGAAGAACCCATGCCAGCAGCCCAGGAGAGTCAACCCTCTGCTGACAGTGAGCCTGCCATACCTGCGGTAAGCCAAAGGACCCGCAGATAGCTGCCTGCACTGCCTGTAAACCCAGCTAGTAGCTGTACCCTGAATGCTAGTGGGGAAAGTCAGGTTAGACCACCACCAGACAGTGGGTTACGCAGGTCAACCCGGAGCACTAGGGGGCAAATACCAGCTCGCTGGAAGATCTAAATGCTGTATATTGTGAATGTTTTATGTTTGTTGCCTGGTTGCTAATTATGTTTTTCCAGTCTTTCTAGTTCATGGACTAACAGGTTATGGACGCTGAATAACCGGAACTGTCTTGTAGATAGTTGCACTTGGTGCCCTCTTTCGAAGATGGCCACGGAAGAAAAATCTGTCCGGTGTGGCCTCCTTGTGGCCCAAAGTAGAGAGCTCAGCCTTGTCGCCACGCCCAAGGCGAGGAACTTGGGGTTTATGGAAACAGGTCCCCACACCGTGGAAAACTTCACACCTTGTTGGGTGACATGGACACCCGTCACGGAAGCGCCGTGACCTCAAGGACAAAATATAGTTGTATATATGTTATGTTGTCATTTATACCCTGCATTTGTGTTTCCTGTTTAGTCCGGAGTAATAAATTTTACTAGGGGAGAATGTGTCACCCCAGGCCTGGATGCCACAAACAATAATCTGTGTCTGAGAGCAGGAGGGAGGTCCCCTGGTTAGGGACAATTAGCATACAGCACCTCCTGTCCCAGGCCAGCAGGGGGAGCTGGCTGCCCCTATAAAAGCTGGAACTGGGGGCAGGGTTAGAGAGAACTGGAAGACCTAGCTCAGGAGTGAGACTAGTCCCAGAGAAGGAGGGACAGTTCAGCTGTAGCTGAGGAGTCCGTGAGGCAGAGGAGAAACTGCAAGCCAGGGACAGAGGTGACGAGAGCCGGTCCTGGAAGAGAACCAATCTACCGGGCATTGGGGTCCGGGGCTGTCAGGGTTACAAGCCCAGCAGCAGAGAACCAACCTGCGAGGGATTTCAGGTCCCTTGGCCTAAGAAGCCTGGAGGCTCCGCCACACAGAGGGACCAGTACAGCGAGGAGCAAGCAACAGGTACCCAAGGCCCTAGTCGCATGCCATACAGGCGAGAAGTACACGGCCAGCTCAGAGACGTGGGCTATTACACCACGAAAAGGGGGATAGTCAGAAAGAGCATAGAGAGAACGGTAGGCCTACACACTCACCCTGACCAGTGGGGCTCGCCCGAATGCTCTCAGACACCCAGGCCCATTCCTAACCGGTACTGTTGGGTCATTAATAATATCTACAATAAAGACCCTGAACTGTTTGAAGCGGACTCTGAACTCTTACTATTGCGGCCTGCACTATCACCCCCAACATCCACCTACACTGCCCTGAGGCTACACTCTTCCCGTGGGGAGTTATCCTACACCTGTGCTGCACACCAACACCAGCCTCAGCAGTCTGCCTCGCAGCGGCGGTTATCCCTGACCGCAATCCACGGGTGGCGTAGTCGGACATTCAAAACACTGATAAATAGACTGCCACCATTTGGTCTGACCACCCTGAGCCACGGGATCGGGTTGCCACTACTACCCCCATCAGCACCGTACACTAGAAGGCCCGGTTCCGTGTACCCCACGGCCCAGGGGGCGAGTCATGTGCATCAAATTATACATACACATATGGGGCAGTGGGGCTTCATACTATATACAGATGCTTCTCACAAAATTAGAATATCATCAAAAGTTAGTTTATTTCAGTTCTTCAATGCAAAAAGTGAAACTCCTATATTATATAGAGTCATTACACACAGAGTGATCTATTATATAGAGTCATTACACAGAGGGATCTATTATATAGAGTCATTACACACAGAGTGATCTATTATATAGAGTCATTACACAGAGGGATCTATTATATAGAGTCATTACACACAGAGGGATCTATTATATAGAGTCATTACACACAGAGGGATCTATTATATAGACTCATTACACACAGAGGGATCTATTATATAGAGTCATTACACACAGAGGGATCTATTATATAGAGTCATTACACACAGAGGGATCTATTATATAGAGTCATTACACACAGAGGGATCTATTATATAGAGTCATTACACACAGAGGGATCTATTATATAGAGTCATTACACACAGAGGGATCTATTTTAAGTGTTTATTTCTGTTAATGTTGATGATTATGGCTTACAGCCAATGAAAACACAAACGTCATTATCTCAGTAAATTAGAATACTTCATAACAACAGCTTGAAAAATGTTTTTAAAATCAGAAAAGTTGGCCTACTGAAATGTATGTTTAGTAAATGCCCTCAATACTTGTTCGGGCTCCTCGTGCATCAATTACTGCATCAATGCGGCAATGTGGCATGGAGGGATCAGCCTGTGGCACTGCTGAGGTGTTATGGAAACCCAGGTGGCTTTGATAGCAGCCTTCAGCTCATCTGTATTGTGGGGTCTGGGGTCTCATCTTCCTCTTGACAATACCCCATAGATTCTCTATAATAGATTCTCTATGGGGTTAAGGTCAGGCGAGTTTGCTGCCAATCAAGCACAGTGATACTGTTGTGTGTAAACCAGGTATTGGTACTTTTGGCAGTGTGGACAGGGGCCAAGTCCTGCTGGAGAATGACATTTCCATCTCCATAAAGCTTGTGGGCAGAGGGAAGCATGAAGTGCTGTAAAATGTCCTGGTAGACGGCTGCGCTGACTTTGGTCTTCATAAAACATAGTGGACCTCCACCAGCAGATGACATGGCTCCCCAAACCATCACTGATTGTGGAAACTTCACACCAGACCTCCAGCAGCTTGGATTGTGGCCTCTCCACTCTTCCTCCAGACTCTGGGACCTTGATTTCCAAATGAAATGCAAAATTTACTTTTCATCTGAAAACAACACCTTGGGCCACTGAGCATCAGTCCAGGTCTTTTTCTCTTTGGCCCAGGTAAGACGCTTCTGGCGTTGTCTATTGGTCATGAGGGGCTTGACACAAGCAATGCGACACTTGTAGCCCATGTCCTGGATACGTCTGTGTGTGGTGGCTCTTGAAGCAATGACTCCAGCAGCAGTCCACTCCTTGTGAATCTCCCCCAAATTTTTGAATGGCCTTTTCTTAGCAATCCTTTCAAGGCTGCGGTTATCCCAGTTGCTTGTGCACCTTTTTCTGCCACACTTTTTCCTTCCACGTCCATTAATATGCTCGGATACAGCACTCTGTGAACAGCTGCTTCTTTAGCAATGACCTTTTGCGGCTTACCCTCCTTGAGGAGTGTGTCAATAACTGCCTTTTGGACATCTGTCAAGTCAGCAGTCTTGCCCATGATTGTGGAGCCTACTGAAACTGACTAAGGGACCTTTTTAAATGCTTAGGAAGCCTTTCCAGGTGTTTCTTGTTAATTCTAATTTACTGAGATAATGACTTTTGTGTTTTCATTGGCTGTAAGCCATAATCATCAACATTAGCAGAAATAAACACTTAAAACAGATCACTCTGTTTGTAATGACTCTGTATAATATATGAGTTTCACTTTTTGGATTTAAGAACTGAAATAAATTCACTTTTTGATGATATTCTAATTTTCTGAGAAGCACCTGTATGTAGCAGTGCGGCAATTATACTATATACAGTCAGGAGTATAAGTACTTGATACACTGATAATTTCGAAAGTTTTTCCACCTACAAAGAATGAAGAGGTCTGTTTTGTTCTACTTAACTGCTGCAACTTGGACCTTTAACAGGATTTATATTTCACCTATGAGAAAGCATACTATGTGTATTTGGCAGATTAACTCAGGCATGTTTATGATAAACTGAATACCTGGATTGGAGTCCTATTTGTATACAGAATATTGACTATTAATGCTGGCAGAGTAAGTCTTAGGCTATATTCACACTAGGTGTTTTTTTCTGCAGCAAAACATAATCTCTTGGCAGGAAAGAAGTAGCGTCAAAAACGCAGGTTTTGGTGTGTTTTTTTGCAGTGGCTCTTGGTGCATTTTTGGTGCGTTTTTCAGGATCCCAAAGTTCAGCTTTGCTTCCACCATAGACACATGAGAACAGGTCACCATTGCAAGACATATGTTCATGAAAAAGTACACATTACAAATGTAACAGGGGGCGGGTGGGGGGTGAATTGGTCTGGAATGGTTTATCTAAGACCCTGGCAGTGCATTGAATTTGTAGGACACTATTTACTTTCACATTATGGTTTGCCATTGAGTTGCTCAGGCATTGTTCATTTTCACACCTCCCTGGGCCACACGTGTTGTTCAATCTCACACCTAGCTCAACCAATGTTTACTTTGTAGGCATCACTAATTTAATTAAACTGTAATAATCCAAGCTGCTATCTCAGGTGACCAAGACAAGATGGTTTAAACTTGGGAAAATCACAAGAATAAATGTGTGTCACATACTTGCTTTTTTCACTAAAAACGCAGCAAAATGTTCGCACTAGGCTTTTTTTCAGCATTTTTTTCCACCACCCTTTTTTTTAATGGGTGAAAAACGCTGAAACAAGTGACATACTCTATTGCAAAAAGCCATGGAAAGCACAAAATACTGAGGACAAATAAGCAAGCTTTGTGCATGAAATTTCGGAAATCTCATAGACTTTGTTGGTACTGTAAAACGCAGCTGAAAATTTGCATAAAAAAGCCCGCTAAAAAAACGTCTAGTGTGAATATAGCCTTGTATAACGGTTCGCCAATGAGTTAGGATATATGACCACGATGCAGAAATGCTGCGGATTTTTCCTAAGCGTTTCTGCATCTCCCTGGGTTGTCAAGCGCTTTGCCAAGTGATTTTAGCATCACTTGGAAAAGTGCTTGACAACTTGGTCACACTATATAATTCCATGCAACCGGCATGGATTTATATAGTGTGACCAAGTTACCATGCTGCAAATGCAGCATCAATAATGAAAAAAAAGAATAATAATGGTGAAAAATAAAAAAAAAACATTATACTCATCTTCCGATAGTCCTCGATCTCCTTCTCCGGTGCGTCCTGTGTCTTTGGCGGATCACGGTGCTGTAAAAGGACCTTTCATGACGTCATTTAGTCATGTGACAGGTCACGCAACCGCCGATGTCAGCGGTCACGTGACCTGTCACATGACTAAATGGCATCATGGAAGGTCCTTTTACCACCGCGAGCAGCCGAAGAGCCAGCAGCACCGCCGGGAGCAGACAGGGGCCATCAGAAGGTAAGTATATGTTTATTTTTTATTTTAATTCTATTTTAACTACAGGTACTATGGTACCCGGGTCTGGAGGAGAGTCTCTTCATCTCCAGACCCGGGTACCATCCACGCATTGAGTCGCATAATATCCACATGTGTATTTGTAGTCATGCGGATGTTATGCGTTCCAATGCAAGTCAATGGCGGCTAAATCGCAGCGACTCTGCAAAATTAAAGGACGTGCTGCGGATTTTTCCGCAATGATAATCCGCAGCGGAAATCTCCGCGGCATGTGCATAGCACATGCGGATTATCATTGGGGACCATTGCAGACCTATCACCAAGCGTTTTTTAAGTGTTTCCGCAGCGAAAGTTACGCTGCAGAAACGCCTAAAAAACGCATAGTGGGCACACAGCCTTAAAAGTTCTATGGTGAAGAAAAACACGTGAGATAATAAATGCGAAATATACAATATTTCCCATAATATGACTGAGGATATCTTTAGGGTGTATTCACTGTTTTTTCTTCTGCAGCAATAAATGCTGTGTTTTACAGCACCATCTTAGTGAATGACATTTCTGAAATCTCATTCACATGCTGTTTTTTTTGCATTTTTTTAAAATCTGCAGCTTGTCAAGTCTTTCAGAGGTTTTGCAGCATTTTTCACCCATTCAAATGAATGGAAAAAAAAACACAAGTAAAAACACCTGAATTTTAAGCAGCGTTTTTCCTGCCTCCTTTGATTTTTGAGGTAGAAAAAAAATGCTGCCAAAATCCAACTTGTGAACACACCTTTATCCTGTTTGTGTTCTAATTGGATATAAAATAGAACGGCCATGATAACATGGGTAGTTAATTGTATGGTGTTTTCACTTTAAATATTACCAGGCCGCATTCTATTTGCGCAGAGCTGCTCCGTGAAGATTCTATCACAAGATTCCGTGATGACATCACAGGTGATGGTGACATCACTGCTCACAGTCGCTATATATGCAATGCACATAGGCTCACCCGTGCCTTTCTTGGCTCTATAGTGACTGATAGCACTTGCAGTTTTTCACTATGGCTGGAATTGTTTTGGACATTCCTCAGGTAAAAGCACTATTGATGATCCTTATGATCAATCGTCCTAACAGTGTGCTTCTACCACCCGATGGCGTCCTCAGCTTCACTCACCGGCTGGTGATGGAGCTAGTAAAGGATTGCCTGACCAAACACCGACAACGTCGTCTAACGTCAGACTATCTGACGGATTTACTTCAGAACATCAGGACATTACTACACCAGGTAAGTGGCGGACACTCTGCACAGAACATCTCAATATTAACAGATAATAATGGAGGGATAGAAGCTTTTTCTTCTAATATATCGTATTTTGCAGACCATAAGACGCACCAAAATTTTTTGGGAGGTAAATAGGAAAAACATTTATTATAATAAAATGGGGGTCTGTCTTATAGTCCGAATTTTCGGTTGCTTACTGAGGGGGGGTGGTGGCAGTGGAGCGAGGTCACAGGAGGCAGAGTCGCTGCTGCAGGAAGTCGGCAGTAGGAGTGGGGCGCTGCTGCGGGCTCCAAGCTGGGAGGAGCGGGGTGTCCAGAAGGTACGAGGCTGCGGGCCCTGGGCTTCAAGGAAATGTTAGCGGTAATTCAGGAGGGGAGGCCCTGCTCTGCTTATTGATTTCTCTGCAGTGGGCTTCAAGAAGTAGGCTGCTGGAGATGGCCAATACGCAGTTTGAGATCTCAGCTCCTCATTGAGCCGAGATCTAAATCTGCACATGCACTGCCTCCAGCGGCCATTTGCCTGAAGCCCACCGCCAGAAATTCAATGGGCAGAGCGGGGACTCCCCTCCTAAATCACCGCTAACATTGCCTTGAAGCCCAGGGCCCGCAGCCTCGCACCTCCTGGACACCCCGCTGGCCCGCAGGAGCGCCCCACTTCTACTGCTGGCTTCCTGCAGCAGTGACCCTACTTCCTGTGACCTCACTCCACCACAGCCACCCCCCTGGTAAGCTACATTCAGACAATTATTATTATTAATAATCTGTCTGATATGCTGGGGTGGAGAGTTCCAGAGTAGGGGGGATGCACGGGAGAAATCTTGTATGCGATTGTGGGAAGAGGAGATAAGAGGGGAGTAGAGAAGAAGATCTTGTGAGGATCGGAGGTTGCGTGCAGGTAAGTACCGGGAGACTAGGTCACAGATATATGGAGGAGACAGGTTGTGGGTGGCTTTGCATGCCAAGGTTAGGGTCTTGAACTGGAGTCTCTGGGTAATGTGGAGCCAGTGAAGGGATTGGCGGAGCGAGGGGAAAAGCCAGGGAATAGCGGGGGGACAGGTGGATTAGTCAGACAGCAGAGTTTAGGATAGATTGGAGGGGTGCGAGAGTGTTAGAAGGGAGGTCAAAAATTTTGGAAAAAAAGGCATCTTATAGTCCAAAAAATACGGTAAAACACAACGAGTCCCCAAATACAGTATGTAGTCATTGTATCTGCAGACAGAGAACCGATGTCACATACAATTTCCGCCTCCATTCTGATCGCTCTCATCTCAAAATTCTCCTTTCCATTTTTCCTTCTTTATAGGCTGAAGAAAGATCTCAGACTGAAGATTTGGCTGTCTTTAAAGAACTGGCCGGAAAAGTCCTGTCTATACTAGAACGCTCATTGGAACGCCCGGTAAGGATCAATATTAATAGACGTATCTTAATCCACCGTATCTGAGGAGACTTTCTGAGAAAAGGTCTGAAGATGGCGCGGGATTTGTATCGTTACAATTGGTGCATCTGTAAATGTTGGTTTAGTCCTTCATGATTTATGTATTTGGTGATTTAGTGAAATCTTCCACATAGTAATTATATATATTATATCTATCAGGAAACAACAGGAGGCGACGCCAAATATGGGCAAAATGTGACCCCGAAAATCCCTGACCCTAATAGGAGTCAGCCGGAGCTGAACAGCGATCTGATTACAGGTGAGCGATCACCCGACCTTCTACAAGGAAATGTCCAGATATTACAGAGGACGGAGGATAATGTTAGATTTACTCTCTACTCTGTGTAATGGGAACCTGGCAGCACATTGTTACATATAGAAGTAGTGGTGTGACGGTATAGGCCATTGTCCCCTAATAATAATTGTTTGTAGAAATCCAATGTGCTAGTCAGGAGAAATGTAAAGTAGACACCATATTCAAATTAGAATGGAAGTGCACTGGGGGCGTGAAAGAAGAAATCCAAGTGCAGTGACACGCCCCCAGTGCACTTCCAGGCTAATTTGCAAATCTCTCCTATGTTTCAGCTCTCTTACCATCACTCATATGTGCAGCGTGGGTGGGGGCTTCCTCATTCATGTGATGGAGGGTCCATTCTGCAGTGCTATAGCAAGTAACATGAAATAAATTAAATTTAAATTGCATTACTGCTCTAGAAAATGGGAAAAAATTAAGATACTGAGCACATAATTTGGCCAATTCATGAATGCCCAGCAGCCAATGACAAGGCGATCTTTTTGTTGGAATCCTCTCCTAATGTGAATCCTCTCCTAGGCTGAAGCCTACATTTATATGGGTAGGTAGGATCCTGTTGTAATTAAAACCACCCCGGGCTGATGGGTGGAGATAGGTTCCCAGCAAAAAAGGTCGCCTTGCCGTGACTGCTGGGCATGCATCGAGCAAAAGAAGGTCGCCTTGCCGTGGCTGCTAGGCATGCACCCAGCAAAACAAGGTCGCCTTGTCGTGACTGCTGGGCATGCACCCAGCAAAAGAAGGTCGCCTTGTCGTGACTCCTGGGCATGCACCCAGCAAAAGAAGGTCGTCTTGCCATGACTGCTGGGCGTGCACCCAGCAAAAAAAAAGGTCACCTTGCCGTGGCTACTTGGCATGCACCCAGAAAAAGAAGGTCGCCTTGCCGTGGCTGCTGGCCATGCATGAATTGGCCAAATTATGCGCTAAGTATCTTCCTTTTATCCTATTTTATACAGCAGTAATGCAATTCAAATTTCATTTATTTCATGTTTACATGCTATAGCGTTACAGAGTGCAACTTTGTTAGTTATGTATTTGGATGGCTACTCTTAGTATGCACCTGTTCACACCCATTTTCTTTTCGGAAGTGATGGTCAGTCTTTTGTTATTTATGAAGGGGTTCCTCCATCATTTACATTACATTTATCTATGGAATCCCCGTATATTCTCATATTTAGAATCCCCATATAACGAGTATTAATCTCATTTACAGACATCTTGTCATTTCTCCGTTTTATTGCTGTATTATCTATGTAGGAATAATATCCTCTAATACATTTCATTTCTTCATCATTATTTTAGAAACAACTGAGCTGTCGAATCCTAACAATGGAATTAGTGAGATCCCGGAGATCCAAGAATCCGTAAGTATCATAGAGGGGGATGCGTGTGTGTCATCAGATCATGGGGTGTGAATGACTCGTCCAGTATTATCCCCCATACAATCATGGTACGTCTCTATTCTAAGTGTAGATGACCCTATGGTGTTAATTACATGTGAATTACAGGGAATCTGTCACCAGGTTTATGCTATTTGGTCTGAGAGAAGCATGATGCAGGGACAGAGACCCTGATTCCATGTGTTGATTACTTTACTCGGTGGAGCAGTTGTGATAAAATCACTATTTTTTTCTGCTGCAGAGCTCTGAATGCTGAGTCTTGTATAACCCCGCCCACACCATTGATTGGCAGCTTTCTGTGTACACTGTGCATAGGCAGAAAGCTGCTAATCAGTGGTGGAGGCAGGGGTACAGAGCAATAGGACTACCTGGCTAGACAGATAGTCTTCTAGTGATAATCTACTGATTTTATTGAAACAGCCACACACAGCCTAGTAAGTAACACATCACTGGAATCAGGGTCTCTGCCCCTACATCATGGTGCTTTCAGAATACATAGCAAACACCTGGTGACAGATTACCTGTAAGTCCTCCTCTGTGTGATCTCCCACATTATCCAGAATGTTATAGTAATGTATGATGACCGTTGCAGGACGGCTCCAGGATTTCGTGGGCCCTGGGCGAAAGAGTCTCAGTGGCCCCTTTAACACATACCACGATTCATGATGCACAGATACCGCAGATAAATATATATACATATATGTATATATATATATATATATATATATAGTACAAGGCCGAAGATTTCACTTCTTACATTACATGAGCGATATCTATTGTAAATTCCACAATAACTCAGAAAGCGGCGAATCCTCACAGCTCACAGTGCAGACCGGACAGTAATGTCCTCCACACAGTATAATGGCACCACATAGTCCTCTATACCGTATTATGAGCTCCATATATTGCTCCATATAGAATAATGGACCCCATAAAATGCTCCACGCAGGCTGTGCCCCCATATAATGCCCCATGCAGGCTGTGACCCCACACATAATGCCCCATGCAGGCTGTGCCCCCCACATAATGCCCCATGCAGGCTTTGACCCCCCACATAATGCTCCATGCAGGCTGTGACCCTCACATAATGCCCCATGCAGGCTTTGACCCCCCACATAATGCCCCATGCAGGCTGTGCCCCCCCACATAATGCCCCTTGCAGGATGTCCCCCTCCCACATAATGGCCCATGCAGGATGTCACCCCCCATATAATTCCCCATGCAGAATGTCCCTCCCACATAATGCCCCATGCAGGCTGTGCCCCCCACATAATGCCCCATGCAGGCTGTGCCCCCCCACATAATGGCCCATGCAGGATGTCACCCCCCATATAATTCCCCATGCAGGATGTCCCCTCCACATAATGCCCCATGCAGGATGTCCCACCCCACATAATGCCCCATGCAGGATGTCCCCCACACATAATGCCCCATGCAGGATATCCCCCCCACATAATGCCCCATGCAGGATGTCCCACCCCACATAATGACCCATACAGGATGTCACCCCCCATATAATGCCCCATGCAGGATGTCACCCCCCCATATAATGCCCCATGTAGGATGTCACCTCTCACCCCATATATTGGCCCATGCAGGATGTCACCTCTCACCCCATATAATGCCCCATGCAGGATGTCACTTCTCCCCCCATATAATACCCCATGCAGGATGTCACTCCCCCCATATAATGCCCCATGCAGGATGTCACCCCCCATATAATGCCCCATGCAGAATGTCACCTCTCACCCCATATAAAGCCCTATGCTGGATGTCACTCCCCCCCCCCATATAATGACCCATGCAGGATGTCACTTCTCCCCCTCATATAATACCCCATGCAGGATGTCACCCCCCTATATAATGCCCCATGCAGGATGTCCCCCCCATATAATGCCTCATGTAGGATGTCACCTCTTACCCCATATAATGCCCCATGCAGGATGTCACTCCCCCCCATATAATGCCCCATGCAGGATGTCACTTCTCCCCCCCATATAATACCCCACGCAGGATGTCCCTACCTCCCCCCCATATATTGCCCCATGCAGGATGTCACTTCTCCCCCCATATAATGCCCCATACCTCCATACATAAAAAAAAAAATCAAATGCTCACCTCACTGCTCACCAGCTGTGGAGAGGTAAGTATTGTGCCGGCCGTGGTCCTGGGCAAGCATTGAGGGGGGGGGGAGCAAGGCCCGCCTACTCAGGGCCCCGGCACTTGCCTGGGTGTGCTGGGTGCTAGCGCCATGTCTGCCCAGCGTCCGGTTTGTATCCTCCCAACATCATATCAGTGTAAATCATCTGGGACATAATATGGGGGGAGAAGTTTTTGCATCTGTAACTTTTTTCCTGCATCTTCAATAAATCAGTATTATTTCTTATTCTTTTATAGAGCGTGATGGATTCATTGGTTCCGGCGAGAAAGCCGCATATGACCGACTATGAAACTTCCAAACTCATCAGCAGTGGAAATTTTGGGTGAGATTTCTGTTGCCATAAACCACATTTCTCAGGGTTCCCTATGACAATGCTTCTGCCCCTGCACTCTGCCATTCAGTGTTATCATAGGGAAATTATGTGATCTGTAGCAAATCAAACTGCAAGGAAAGTGATTTAAATAATATAATTACATATAATATAATATATAATAATATAATATTATTACATTCGCCTGTGCTAGACCCTCATCTGTTCTTATGCTGCCTCCTCCACCTGAGCTTTTCTGCTCTCCACTCTGATCTTTGTTTTGATGGGGGGGGCTCCATTATGAAGCTGATCAGAGAAGTTGGCTACACATGGTCACATGAAGGGTGACACCATATTGACGTCAATGACATCTACACCCTCCACCATGACCATGTGGGCCCAATCACTGGCCTCAGCAGCAGAAGAGAGCCCTGGAGCACATTCATTTTGGACCAATTTTATTTGCACTAAATTGTATTTGGTCAGTTATAGCGAATCTGCCCAAAGAGAATTTCAGTAGATTCTCGTATCTATAATGTGACCTGGGTGATGGCTCCGGCAGAAGTGGCATTGTGGAGACCTCGCATAGGTGATCTATGTAGTGCTATTTTATGTATTTCTAGATGTGGATTTATAGTGGCGGCCAGACTTCTAGTATTAAACATATGCAAATTGTCTCTTCTGAGAGGAAGCAAACTAGAACTCCACCTATAGGAAGTAGCAATCCTAAAAGTCAATATCGACCCTTTAACAAGCCTTGTCACATGACTTAGGATAATAGCCAAAACCAAAATCTCAATTTGCAGGAACTGTGTTCTGGGGTACTGCCCCTCTTCAGTGCAAAGTGTGAGATATGGTTTGACTGGGTGAGAGGTGTCTGACCGGTATCCAAGGGGTTGACATTTCTCCTTGCGGACATGAGGAGACTTTTAAGCCACAATGCTCCTCTGGGAAATAGGATTGCTACTTCCCATAGGTGGCACTTGGGTGCTAGTTCTCTTCCTCTCTGAAAAGAGACAATTTGCATATTTCCCAGAAGAGCATTGCAGCTTAAAAGTCTCCTCACCTTGACATGCTTAACATGGCTTTTTCCGCAAGGAGAAACGTTACCGCTTGGATCCCGGTCAGATGCCTCTTACCCAGCCAAACCATATCTCACACTTTGCACTGATGAGTGCTTGTACCCCAAAACATAATGTCCGAAAATTGAGATTTTGGTTATGGCTATTATTCCATGTCATGTGATAAGGCTCGTTAAAGGGTCGATATTGACTTTTAGGATTACTACTTCCTATAGGTGGCACTAGAGTTCTAGTTCTCTTCCTCTCCGAAGAGACAATTTGCATATTTCCCAGAGGATCATTGAGGCTTAAAAGTCTCCTCACCTTGACAAGCTTAACATGTCACTCTCCGCAAGGAGAAATGTTACCAGGATACCAGTATTAAACATATAATGATTTCTATAGATGGATTATTAATAAGGATTTATTATAACCGATGGATTCTCCTTCTCTCCAGGGCCGTCTACTTAGTGCATCATAAAGACTCACACCAGACCTTTGCTATGAAGAAAATGGCTAAGCGGAACCTAAATACTGCACAGAGATTGGAATGGGCCTTTCTGGAGAGGGACATCTTAACATTTGCTGATTGTCCCTTTGTGGTCTCCATGCTCTGCTCCTTTCCAACTAGATCTCACCTGTGTATGGTCATGGAGTATGTAGGAGGTAAGACACATCTATTGTATTATATTCAGCCCATGTCTGCTTTCATCTTATCACTGCTCATATCATTAGGACATTGTTGGTTACATCCCCACAGAGCATTTACTATAGGTTATCTATTACCAAGATGCTTGTAAATTCATTGATCTTGGTGCAGGGGCGCTATGGGGCTCATCAGTCGGAGGGGGTCTGTCGACGCTCAGCAGTGGGCAGCATCCCTCCACCTGTCATCACAATTTCAGCGGTATTTGCTTCTTCAAGGAGGTGGGGCTGGTGGGGGCAAAAATACTGAGTAGGTGGCTAGTAGGGGCCAAAATACTGAAAGGGGGCCGTATGACTAGATATGGGGGGACTGTGAATGCTGAGTGGAGGTCATCATATTAAGTGGGGTGCTGTGGGGGTCCTCACTCTGTATGGAGGCCCCCATTCTGTGTGGGGACATCATACTGAGTGGGGAGTTATGCGGACCATTATATTGTGTGAGGGACTGTGGGAACCATTATCCTGAGTGGGAGGGTTGCTGTGGGTGCCATCACACCGAGTAGGGGGTTGTGGCTGGCCTCCTTCTAAGTGGTGGCCTCCTTAGGAGGATTCACTGTGGGGATACCATACTCATTGAGTGTGGGTGTGGGCATTTTTGGGAGCATCATACTCTAAAATGGCCATAAAAGTTGTATTGCTGGTGAGAACACCAAGCTGCTTCAACAGGGATATAAATATATTTCTTTTTTATTTTTTAGGGTGGGGGGCAATTACAACTTTTGATATGGGGTCTTGTGATTTCTATGTACGCCACTATCTGTGTGATCTCCCCAGGATGTTTCCGCTCACTGCTCATTATACATCATGGTTATCTGCTCGTGGTATATCATGGTCATCTGCTGTATAAACCCCTCACTGGTCATATTTCCTTTCTTCTATAGGTGGAGACTGTGGGACCCTTCTAAGCACCAGGGGTCCTTTCTCTGTCCCCATGGCCCGCTTGTACTTTGCAGAGGCGGTACTTGCCGTGGAATACCTGCATAGTTACGGTGTGGTGCACAGAGACCTGAAGCCGGAAAAGTAAGTGCCCCCGTAGTATAATAAAGTGGGGAAAGTTGTCATTTATTATCATTCAGTCTGTGAGGCTAAAACCATCTTCTCTTTTGCAGCCTCCTGATTACATCTACTGGACATATTAAAGTTACCGATTTTGGGATTTCAAAACTTGGTCTAATGATACCGAAAACCAACACCTACAAGGAATTAGCAGTGGACATCTCCAGAGAGTTCCAGGACCGTGAGGTCAGCATCACCTACAAGAACTTAGCTTGTTATTTGCAAATCTCATCACACTATTGTCTCTTCTCTACGTTCTTCCTTTCTAGAGAACTTTTCCACTAATATTTTATCTTCTGCATTGTGTTTTAACGATGATATCTTGTCATAATAATTGTTTCATCGATTCTCATCTCTATGTTCTGTTGGTTTCCAGTTCTGTGGCACCCCATGTTACATAGCCCCAGAGATCATCCTGAAAGAAGGCTATGGAAGACCTGTTGACTGGTGGTCATTGGGGATCATCCTGTATAAATTCCTGCTGGGATGTGTACCATTTGATGCTGATTCCCTCACTGAGCTTTATAAAAGGGTTGTCATTGGTGAGTAGAATAATTCGATCATTGCGTTGATTGGTTACATTTGTTTAGTTATTTCCTTTGCTTTATGTTACAGTCCAGTAAAGAGGTTTTATTTTCTGTAATTTTCTATGTAACAGGAGAACTAATTTGGAATTGTGATCGCGCTCCACCCCTGGATGCTCAGAATCTCATCACTGAGCTGCTCAGAAGAAATCCTGTGCGTAGACTTGGGACAGGTAACAGATATACTAGTATTAATATTCCCTTATTAGACCAAGGACATATCGCTCATGTCCATGAAGATCAGCATTTCTCTATCAGCTCATCTACTGTATTTCTAGTTCTCCACACTAAGACTTTCAGTTTATTTCCTTCATGTCGGCTCAGTTTTGTCATTAGTTCAGATTACGATAAACTGTTCAGATATGGAGCCATCCCTGACTATGTCCGCATCACTTTTGTTTTTCTTTTTCTAGGAGGAGCATTTGAGATCAAGGTTCATCCATTCCTGAGTGACTTGGACTTTGACAACATTCTGAGCCAGGAGCTGGAGTATGTTCCTCAGCTTGTTTCAGATGCAGACACCAGCTTATTTATCAGTAAGTAGAAGGAGACGTCATCTAGACTAAGCGACTGTTTGTCTCATCTTCCCTAATATGTGATCATCTGTTCCCATTAATATTAGTGATAAATAGTGACTGTGTTATACTGACAACCTCTAATAATACTTCATTACCTATTTCTTGTAGATCATTCTGATATAAACAAACATCTGGTCTCAAAGGATGAGGAAGGCACAAGTGAGAACAATGAGAGCCTTGACTTCCAAAATTTTACGTCATCTTCTGAAAAGCTTTGTAAAGTAAGTATGTGATTAATAAATCCAAAATATGTAAAAAAAATGTAAAACAACTCTAAAAGTACATAAAAAAAATATTTTATATCTTATTTTTATCCGTATTTAGCTCTGTATCATCGCTACCAGGATGGTGAACAATGAGGATCCCAATGCCCCTCCAGAGTATACACCAGAAACCAACACAAACATCTCAGAAATGTGAGTAGATTATAAAGGGTCATTACTTCATTACTGGGAGTTCCAGGCTGATCTATGTACACAACACCAAATATAGGACATAAATATCAGAATATCAAATGCAGCATTCACCGCTTCATGGTTAACGGTCATTGTACTTTTGGCTTCAGAAAATGCAGAAGATAACAGCCCATAATTGTGGCAGGTCATGCATTTTTAGCACTGCCTACTCTGTAGGAGAGCTGTAGTATTACTTGCCAGCCATTCTTGGTAGTTGTGTTCTGATCCATGGAAGGTAGTTTTGAGCAGAAAACCTTCCCCACTATGACAGTCATATGTCCTATTAGGCCTTATAGTCAGTGTTCTTATAGTGAGACAACCCATTTTATACTGTGTTTACTTACGATTTACATGTTTTTCTTCTTCAAACAGGCAGAAAGAATCTGTTCCTGTATGTAATACAGACGATGCTGTTACCATCTTGCCACCCTCATCCCCATTGCCAGGTATGTACATGTCTACAGCACCAACAATGTGAATGTTGACTTCAAGGCTCAAATATTTCCACATGGTTTTTCTGGTCTACTATGTTATCCATGTTTCATGGATCTCAGCTATGTTGACCATGGGTTCGTACTGTATCCCTATTTCCTTAATTTTGTACAGGAGTTTTTTTTCATGTATTCTGTATATTACGTTGCATCATCTATTAACCTAGTGAGATATAGCGACTGTGTTATACTGACACCCTCTAACAATCCTTCATTACCTATGTCTTGTAGATCACTCTGATGAAAACAACCATCTGATCTCAGAGGATAAGGAGGGCACAAGTGAGGACGATGAGAACTTTATCTTCCGAATATTTGCATCATCATCTTCTGAGAGGCTTTCTAAAGTAAGTATGTGATCGATAAATCCAAAATATGTACAAAAAAAGGATCTATAAAATTAAAAAGTACGGTATGTATATTTAATAACTTATTGTTATCCACATTTAGCACTCTACCACCACTAACGGGATGGTGAACAACGAGGATCCCAAGGCCCCTCCAGAGTGTACACCAGAATCCAACACAAACATCTCAGAAATGTGAGTAGATTATGGGGTCATTACTGGGAGCTCCAGGCTGATATATGTGCACAACACCAAATATAGGACATAAATACCATAATATCAAATGTAGCATCCACCGCCCCATGGTTATGGGTCATTGTGCTTTCAGCTTTCGGAATTGTTGGAGATAACAGCCCATAATTGTGGCCGGTCATGCACTTTTAGTGCTGCCCTCACTGTAGGAGAGATGTAGTATGAAATGCCGGCCATTCTTGGTAGTTGTTTTCCTCTCAGCTCTCTATAAAAGGTAGTCTTGAGCAGAAGACCTTCCCCACTATGACAGTCATATGTCCTACTAGGCCTTATAGTCGGTGTTCTTCTAGTGAGACAACCCCTTTTATATGGAGTTTACTTGAGATTTACATGTTTTTCTTCTTCAAACAGGCAGAAAGTATCTGTTCCTGTATGTAATACAGACGATGCTGTTACCATCTTGCCACCCTCGTCCCCATTGCCAGGTATGTACATGTCTACAGCACCAGCAATGTGAATGGTGACTTCAAGGCTCAAATATTCCCACATGGTTTTATACAATACTATAGGTCTCTTATGTTATCCATATTATGACAAAGCAGATCCTATAAGAATATATTGTTACTGATTTTTTTTTTAATTTTTCATCAGAATTTCCATCTCATGAAGAAAGAAAATCGGCAATAAATCTGAGTATGGAGCAACAAAACTCAGAAAATGGAAAAAATGGGAAAAAGAGACGAGGTAAGTGTGAGAATCAACTCCATGTTGTGTGATGTCAGTGAGAATAATTCATGTGGAGTAGATGTCATCTGTCAGTGATGGGATTGTCACATGTATGATTGCTGACAATGACCCCTGACCTCTGTATGATAATATTCCTCTGCCGTCCGGCCACAGTGACTGCACAGCATTATCATGTAATATGGAGTCCCATCACTTACATTATATTTATTTCTCTTCTCATAGGTTCCATCTTCCGCCGGATCTTATCATCCTGCCGGCGTGGATTATCCAGGGCTGCTCGCGCATTTGCATGCTGTCACTGTTGCCCTAAAACCATCTAAAAGACGGGACACCTAAGCATCCAGCGCCCTGAAGTCCAGCAGATCCATCATCACTGCTGGAGCTGTATAGAAGGACCTTCACCATCTACCTGTGGCCTTCTGACTGGTCAACCTGGACAAGTTTCAGTAATGCCTCTGTCATCGGGCTCCGCGGTATTCATACTGCTCGTCTGACTTGTCATTTACTGATCACCTGGTATCTGACCTCGGCTATCTTCCTGACTTTGATTTATTCTATTGACAATGTTCACGATTTTATTCATCCCATTATTAATTAAAAAAAAGTAAAATCTGTTACTGTTGCTCTGATTCCTTTTTGTCTTGAATTCACAAATACTTGTAACTCACTAATTGCTCTTCTTCCCACTAAATGTATTTCTCATTATCCTTAATGCAGCAGTCAGTCTCATATTTCTGTCCAGCAATTACACTGGTGCATCCACCCTGTACCAGTCATTACACTCATCCACAAACCTCTCCACACTGCTGCACAGTCCTGCATCTCTACCATATCTACACTCCAATGAGCTAAGATTAACATCCTCCATAATCAGGACCTCCCACTCTCATGTCCAAGACATTTTCTCTGCTGCACCAGCTCTCAGGAGTGCACTACTGCAGGCAATCAGGTTCATTCCCACTATCAGAGATTTTAAGTGTGCAGTAGAAACAGATTATTTGTGGCAGGACTGTCAAATCACCTCACTATTCTAAGTTTTTCCTACAGCACTCAGTAGCACTTAATATTTGTACATATACAGATAATGGTTGGTGACTGGTTCATGCAGCCTTAATTCCACAAAGATAGAAATAAAAGGTCAACATGTTTCATACATCCAAACCATCCTTAATCATGGCAGAAAAACATAATTTTAAGTTCCCACTATGAATATTTGGTGAGATATCACAGCTGTGTATTTTCACAGCACAAAGAACGCATCTTACAGATCAGCAAATCACAGTGTGCTGACGCTTAGTGTTGTAGTTTTGAACAACACCATTCATTTTATCATATAATGTGTTGAAAAATGAGAAAAAATGCCAGGTTTGGGTTCCTTCATTTTACAGTGTGTATTGTGTTGTAAAAACAAACTGACAAAATGATTCAGAGTCAGTAGTACGATTACTGTGATACCAAACTTATAAGGTTTATATATATATATATATATATATATATATATATATACAGTACAGACCAAAAGTTTGGACACACCTTCTAATTTAAAGATTTTTCTGTATTTTCATGACTATGAAAATTGTACATTCACACTGAAGGCATCAAAACTATGAATTAACACATGTGGAATTATATACTTAACAAAAAAGTGTGAAACAACTGAAAATATGTCTTATATTCTAGGTTCTTCAAAGTAGCCACCTTTTGCTTTGATGACTGCTTTGCACACTCTTGACATTCTCTTGATGAGCTTCAAGAGGTAGTCACCGGAAATGGTCTTCCAACAATCTTGAAGGAGTTCCCAGAGATGCTTAGCACTTGTTGGCCCTTTTGCCTTCACTCTGTGGTCCAGCTCACCCCAAACCATCTCGATTGGGTTCAGGTCTGGTGACTGGAGGCCAGGTCATCCGGCGTAGCACCCCATCACTCTCCTCCTTGGTCAAATAGCCCTTACACAGCCTGGAGGTGTGTTTGGGGTCATTGTCCTGTTGAAAAACAAATGATGGTCCAACTAAACGCAAACCGGATGAAATAGCATGCCGCTGCAAGATGCTGTGGTAGCCATGCTGGTTCAGTATGCCTTCAATTTTGAATAAATCCCCAACAGTGTCTCCAGCAAAGCACCCCCACACCATCACACCTCCTCCTCCATGCTTCATGGTGGGAACCAGGCATGTAGAGCCATCCGTTCACCTTTTCTGCATCGCACAAAGTCACGGTGGTTGAAACCAAAGATCTCAAATTTGAACTCATCAGACCAAAGCACAGATTTCCACTGGTCTAATGTCCATTCCTTGTGTTCTTTAACCCAAACAAGTGTCTTCTGCTTGTTGCCTGTCCTTAGCAGTGGTTTCCTAGCAGCTATTTTACCATGAAGGCCTGCTGCACAAAGTCTCCTCTTAACAGTTGTTGAAGAGATGTGTCTGCTGCTAGAACTCTGTGTGGCATTGACCCGGCCTCTAATCTGAGCTGCTGTTAACCTGCGATTTCTGAGGTTGGTGACTCGGATAAACTTATCCTCAGAAGCAGAGCTGACTCTTGGTCTTCCTTTCGTGGGGTGGTCCTCATGTGAGCCAGTTTCTTTGTAGCGATTGATGGTTTTTGCAACTGCACTTGGGGACACTTTCAAAGTTTTCCCAATTTTTCGCACTGACTGACCTTCATTCCTTAAAGTAATGATGGCCACTCGTTTTTCTTTACTTAGCTGCTTTTTGCTTGCAATAATACAAATTCTAACAGTCTATTCAGTAGGACTATCAGCAGAGTATCGACCAGACTTCTGCACAACACAACTGATGGTCCCAACCCCATTTATAAGGCAAGAAATCCCACTTATTAAACCTGACAGGGCACACCTGTGAAGTGAAAACCTTTTTCGGTGACTACCTCTTGAAGCTCATCAAGAGAATGCCAAGAGTGTGCAAAGCAGTCATCAAAGCAAAAGGTGGCTACTTTGAAGAACCTAGAATATAAGACATATTTTCAGTTGTTTCATACTTTTTTGTTAAGTATATTATTCCACATGTGTTAATTCATAGTTTTGATGCCTTCAGTGTGAATGTACAATTTTCATAGTCTTGAAAATACAGAAAAATCTTTAACCGAGAAGGTGTGTCCAAACTTTTGGTCTGTACTGTATATATATATATATATATATATATATACAGTGTTTAGCATAAATCAGTACACCCAAATAGATTTGTCAGCAAACCTGTAGTTTCCTTTCAGAATCATCATTTTATATGGGATACCATACTACAAAATACTCTCGCAAATTTGAGCCATTGAATGCAAACAAGATTTGGTATTTTGCAGACCCCAAAAAAGTAATTTTCTTAACAAACTCATTCAAGATCATGTTTCAAAAATGAGAACATCCCAGTAACAGTCTTAAGAGAAAAGCTAAGTTTAGACAACAAAATTATAATTAACAAGAACTGAACCACAGGTAAGTGTAATTATTCATTAAACAGATGTCCAGCAGACAGGTGTCTGTAAAAGGAAGTTACTTAATAAAGAAAACTCCTTCCCATTTCATGCTATCAGCAATGGCACCACATAGAAGGGAAATGTCACAAAACCTGAGAAAGAAAATAATTTCTTTGCAATAAATGTAAAGTCTACAAGAAGATCAGCAAAACTTTACTTATCAGTCAGAATACTGTAGCAAAAGTGATGCAAAACTATAACAAAGATGGAACTGCAACCATCTTACAGAGATGTCCAGGCCGACTATGGAAGTTAACACCTAAACAAAAGCGTCCTCTGATGAGAAGGGTAAGTGGCACCACATAGAAGAGAAATGTCACAAGACATTTCTGAGAAAGAAAATAATTTCTTTACAAAAAATGTGAAGTCTACAAGAAGATCAGCAAAGCTTTTCTTATCAGTCAGATGGAAGTTAACATCTAAACAAAAGCATCTTCTGATGAGAAGAAAATCGACAGGCAAATTCATTGCTATTAGCTGAAGAAGTAGAAAGCCAAACTAAGGTGAGTGTTTTCCATGACACGACACGGTGTACACTGCAAATGAATGGCATTCATGAGTGTCCTCCACAAAGGAAGCCTCTCTCCCTTAAAGCCCATGAACAATAAAAGTCCGTCTACAATTTGCCAGGGTCCATGCTTAAAACTATGAGGACTACCGGGACTCTATACTGTGTATGTGCATCTTATGTGTATGTCCGTATTTTATGTTTGTGTGCACTATGTATATGTGACGCGCCCTGGGCCTATGTGACGTAGCGTTGCGCACGCAGGGACTACCCGGAGCCGGATCTGATAGGGGTAGTAGTCTCGTGGCGGTGACCCGGTCCGTGCCCAGGGAGTCAGACTAAGTGGCGGTATATTAGCAGTAGATGTAGGATGACTACGCCACCCGTTGAATGCAGCTATGGAGCTGCCGCTGCAGGGCAGACCGCTGAGGCCGGTGGAAGGATGGTGCAGCGTGGATGGTATAACCCCCAACGGGAGGGGTATGGCCTCAGGGCAGCCGACGTGGAAGATGGGGGTAGCAGGAACCACTCAGAGACGATGCGGTGTAGTTCAGGGTCTTTACTGGTGACAAAGACAGACCCTCCCGGAGTACTTGCTAGCGATCGGGGCCTGGTCAGTCCTTGAGCAGATGGGATCTCCCCTGGCCAGGTGGAGTTGTAGGCCTTCCCAACTAACTGTACTCTTCTGGCTACCTTGCTAGAGGCGGGTAAAAGTAGCCCACGTCCCTGAGTGTACCGTGTGGTGCTCACCCGTATGGCCGGTGACTCGGGGCCTTCTAGTGCCTTCCGCTCCACGACGGCGGTGCTGGTCCCACGCGTGTGACCGTGCCTTCGGGTTTCTGGGCCAGAGGACTTGAAATCCCCTGCCGGACGGTTTCTGCTGCTGGGTAAGGGTTAGTCCCCACAGCCTCGGACTCCGGGTCCGGTGATAACTTCTCAGTCAGGGCGAGCTCTGCAGCTGCCAGCCCCTGACTCCTTGTAGCACTGCTCCCACAGAGCTCCTGTTGTTTCTTCCTATGCTGCTTCTCTTCTCTGTCTCTACTTCTGGCATGGCCCGGGAGCTGGGCCCAGCCGGAGCCACAGCTCCCTGTCCGCCCTCCTGGCTCAACTCTCCCTTTGAACTCTCTAACCCTGCCTCAGCCCCAGGTTTATATAGGGGAAGTCCTTCCCCTCCCAGGACTGGGCAGGAGGTGTGGCATGCATAGGATTCCTGACCAAGAGACCTCCCACCTGCTCTCAGACATAACATTGCTGTTACTGTGGAAACCAGACCCCTGGGGTGCCACATTCCCCCCTAGTGAAATTTAGTACTCCGGGACTGAACATACTTTTGTCAACATAACAAGGCATAAAAAAAAAAATAACATTACAATAAGGAAACACATAAAGACGGTCACGGCGTGTCCGCAACCGGGTGCAGTCTTTGAAGAAAACAAAGGTGTCCATTTCACCAAAACAGGGAGACGTAACCAGGTAGGGGTCTGTCCTGCCCCGAGTCCTTAACAGTCTTTAGTCCATCCTGGGTTACGCTCCACTAACTGTACAAGGATTCCCGGTAAATCCACCAAGGACTCCTAAAAATAACTAGAAACACATAATTATTTACAGGATATGGCCGCTCTCAGGCCTCGGCCAGTGGGGATAAGGATTGGCTGCTCACAGTCCTCAGCCTGGTAAGGGATAGGGACACACGGGGAACAATTCACTAATCCCAACGGGGACCATATTTTAATTAGCAGCAGTCCTTGTACCCTAACGGGTAACTATGTACAGCTCTTTATTCACGCTACTTCCCTTCAGCAGCTATGTCCTCTTTGTGCTCCCTCCTGAGGGTAGTCCTCAGACCCGTCCGGGTCCTCTTGGCTTTCCTCATATTGGTAGTACTGCAGCTCCTCCTCGGTTAGCCGGGTTAGTATCTCTGCGACAGTCCTCCTCCCAGGTGGCCAGGACTTTACCTCCCTTTGGGCTGCCCCGGTTAATTGGGCCACCAGGATGCTCACTTTTTGCTCTTCTGTGAGGGGGTACACCTGGAAGAGGCTATCCAGCTTTTCTCTAAAGTCATGTAGGGTATGTGACTCCCCTGAGTACTGGGGTAGCCAGGCCGCTCCCGGGATATAGGGCATGGTGAAAGGCATGACTGCAGCAGCGGTGGCGCTGGCGGGGGTTGAGGCAGTGAAGCTCTCCTCCGTATCCGACATCTTCCTCCCCCCTAGTGGACCGTGGCCTACCTTGCGATGATCCTCTTCCGTAGGCCGCGGCTCCGCAGTGGATCGTCAGGGTTGAGGACCTCTCGTCGCGCTCCTGTGACGTCGGCGTCTGCTGGGCTCCTTCCAGGACCTTACGCAACGTCCGGACGTGAGGCGGGGCTTCAGTTCTCGCGGGCTTTTCGGAGTCCACGCCCCTCTTCTTCCCGCGCGGCGTCCTCAAAATGGCGTCCAACGGCGGGAAAACTCCACAGATGGCGGGAAGAAGGCTGAAGATGGCGCCGGATGGCGGGAAAACTTCACGGATTGCGGGAAGAAGGCTGAAGATGGCGCCGGATGGCGGGAATCTTCACCACAGGTAAGTTTTAAAAGTCTCTCTTTCAGGCACGCAGTACCCGGTGGTTGCGGGCACGAAATCCTGCCGACTACGCCAAAAGTTGACGCGCCCTGGGCCTATGTGACGTAGCGTTGCGCACGCAGGGACTACCCGGAGCCGGATCTGATAGGGGTAGTAGTCTCGTGGAGGTGACCCGGTCCGTGCCCAGGGAGTCAGACTAAGTGGCGGTATATTAGCAGTAGATGTAGGATGACTATGCCACCTGTTGAATGCAGCTATGGAGCTGCCGCTGCAGGGCAGACCGCTGAGGCCGGTGGAAGGATGGTGCAGCGTGGATGGTATAACCCCCAACGGGAGGGGTATGGCCTCAGGGCAGCCGACGTGGAAGATGGGGGTAGCAGGAACCACTCAGTTCAGGGTCTTTACTGGTGACAAAGACAGACCCTCCCGGAGTACTTGCTAGCGATCGGGGCCTGGTCAGTCCTTGAGCAGATGGGATCTCCCCTGGCCAGGTGGAGTTGTAGGCCTTCCCAACTAACTGTACTCTTCTGGCTACCTTGCTAGAGGCGGGTAAAATTAGCCCACGTCCCTGAGTGTACCGTGTGGTGCTCACCCGTATGGCCGGTGACTCGGGGCCTTCTAGTGCCTTCCGCTCCACGACGGCGGTGCTGGTCCCACGCGTGTGACCGTGCCTTCGGGTTTCTGGGCCAGAGGACTTGAAATCCCCTGCCGGACGGTTTCTGCTGCTGGGTAAGGGTTAGTCCCCACAGCCTCGGACTCCGGGTCCGGTGATAACTTCTCAGTCAGGGCGAGCTCTGCAGCTGCCAGCCCCTGACTCCTTGTAGCACTGCTCCCACAGAGCTCCTGTTGTTTCTTCCTATGCTGCTTCTCTTCTCTGTCTCTACTTCTGGCATGGCCCGGGAGCTGGGCCCAGCCGAAGCCACAGCTCCCTGTCCGCCCTCCTGGCTCAACTCTCCCTTTGAACTCTCTAACCCTGCCTCAGCCCCAGGTTTATATAGGGGAAGTCCTTCCCCTCCCAGGACTGGGCAGGAGGTGTGGCATGCATAGGATTCCTGACCAAGAGACCTCCCACCTGCTCCTAGACATAACATTGCTGTTACTGTGGAAACCAGACCCCTGGGGTGCCACATATGCATACGTTAAAATGTGTATAGAGTATTAGCATGTGCAAATTTTATATGTGTGCCTAATATAAATATACATGGAAATGTATATGTAGGTGGTGCCTGATGGAGGGTGGGGGGCCCAGATCAGAAGTCCTGATTAAGGGCCCTTCACTGTCATTGTCTGCCCCTTATATAAACAGTAAAATCCTTTTTAATAACTGGACTTCCATTGGGGTGGACTTCTCATAGATGGCCAGTATGCATACTATATTGTGAATCTGGGCATCTCTCACAGAAAATCTGATCTGGATATGAGGGTGGTCTTCTATAAGCGGTGATGTTTTGGAGAGATTTAGGGAAAAGTCCCAATTCTTATCCATCGATCTGGTAATTTGAGTAAAATATTTGTGTTGATAACTGATCACAAAGTCACAAAATATGTAAGATTTGGCATAACTTGGTTCATTTTTCAAAAAGTTATGCTCAATTTTTTTAGCACCAAGTTTTGTTGCTTTTTTGTAGACTTACACTAACTTAGTATATTGTGTGAGAATTAAATGAATTATGAATTAGTTGGCGCATTTTACCACACTCTGGGGGTCCCTGACAGTCCTTCTTTACCGGCCCTGTAGTGATGCCAATGTAAACTTCCAAGTGACCGCGCAGTCAATCACTGTCACGAATGCAGGACAACCTATGATTAGCTAATTTTTGGGAAATCCTTATAACAAAAGGGGATTGAAAATATTTACAATTATTTTAAAAGCATTAAAAAAAAAACAGACCCAATACTTATAATTAGTTTGTTGAAAGTAGTCTAATTAAAGGGAGCTGAAAGGATTAGAGATTATGAACCCGATTCACCAGTGTTTTTGCCAGAAAACTGGCATAAAGCTCTTGAAAAGTTGCAAAGTTTTGTGACTTTTCCCATTTTCACATAATTTTAACTTCTTTAAAGCCCAAGACGTACTGATACGTATCTGCGCCCTGGGACTTAAGAGCCTGATACGTATTAGTACATCTTTGCGATCGCGCCCGCACACAGGCTGTGTGGGCGTGATCGCCGCCGGGTGTCAACTGATTGTCACAACTGACACCCGGTGCTATGTGCTGGGAGAGGTCCCGCACATTAACCCCCGCAATGCTGGGATCTAAGTCGTTCGCAGCATTGCGGGGGCAAGGGGAGGTGATCGGGATAGTCACCTCTCCTGCCGGCGTCCAGCAATGTGTGCCGCGGCTTCCCGGATGTTGCCATGATGACCCGATTCACTGAGGGGTGCAGTTTTAAGAATGGTGTCACTTTTGGGTATTTTCAGTCATAAAGACCCCTCAAAGTGACTTCAAATGTGATGCGGTCCCTAATAAAATGGTTTTGTAAATTTTGTTGGAAAAATGAGAAATCGCTGGTCAATTTTAACCCTTATAGCTCCCTAATAAAAATAAATTTGGGTTCCAAAATTGTGCTGATGTAAAGTAGACATATGGGAAATGTTATTTATTAACTTTTTTTGTGTGACATATCTCTCCGATTTAAGGGCATAAAAATTCAAATTTTGAAAATTGCAAAATTTTCAAAATTTTCGCCAAATATCTGTTTTTTTCACAAATAAACACAAGTGATATCGAAGAAATTTTACCACAATCATAAAGTACAATATGTCATGAAAAAATATTCTCAGAACCAGGGGGATCCGTTGAAGCGTTCCAGAGTAATTACCTCATAAAGTGACAGTGGTCAGAATTGTAAAAATTGGCCTTCTCATTAACGTGCAAACCACTTTGGGTTGTAAAGGGGTTAAGGACTCTACTTGCATATACAGTCATGGCGGAAAGTGCTGGCACCCTTGAAATTGTTTCAGAAAATTACACATGTTTTATTACACGCATGTTTATTTCCTTTGTGTTTATTGGAACAACACAAAAAAACTGAGAAAAAAAAGGCAAATTGGACATAATTTCACACAAAACTCCAAAAATGGGCCGGAATACATATATATATTTTTGATGGGACAACACTGAAGATGCGACACTTTGATACAATGTACAGTAGTCAGTGTACAGCTTGTTTAACTGTAAATTTGGTGTGCCTGCAAAATAACTCAACACACAGCCATTAATGTCTAAACAGCTGGCAACAAAAGTGAGTACACCCCTAAGTGTGTTCTCAGCTGATGTTATTTGTGGGTTTTTCTTTGCATCCCGAACAATTTTCTTGGCAGTTGTGGCTGAAATTTTTGTTGGTCTACCTGACTGTGGTTTGGTTTTTACAGAGCATCTGATTTTCCATTTGTTAATCACAGTTTGAACACTGCAGACTGGCATTATCAATTCCTGGGATATCTTTTTGTATCCCTTTCCTGTGTTATACTCTTTTTGCCTCCCTTTCCTGTGTTATACAGTTCAACTACCTTTTCCCGTAGATCCGTTGATAATTCTTTTGCTTTCCCCATCTCAAAATCCAGAAACGTCAGTGGCTGGATCCCAGAAACTCACTCAGCTTTATGCACACACACTGATTACAAGCAAACAGGTCATACGTGAGGATGTTACCTTTAGTAGCCATTCAAACCCATTTGTGTCAAATTCTGTGCATGTTATCAGGCCAAAATCACCAGGGTATGTAAACTTTTTGATCAGGATTATTTGGATGTTTTGGTTGTCATTAGTGATGAGTGAGCACTAAAATGCTCGAGTACTCGTTGCTCGGGTCGAGCAAATTGAAATACTCGGGTGCTCAACCCGAGCAATGAGCCCAATATAAGTCTAGGGGAAACTTGAGCATTTTTCAGGTGGCTCCCCACGGCGGTCTGCAGAGGGCCTAAAAATTGCCCAAATCGATGGGAACTGTGCTCAAATGACATGTGAACAGCATGGGGAAGACCCCTGGAAGCATCTCTGACTCCCAGATCACTGCTGTCAACAACGTCGTCAGAGTATTACGCCACTTTTACGGCGTAAGGAACATCCTTTCCAGGGTGATGACTTGTATATAAGGCAAAATAAATAAACAAAAACACAAATACTCCTACACACCTTGGGCTATGTTCACACGTAGCATTTTTGACACGTTTTTGCACTTTTGCATTGCTTTCAACCAAGACAAATGCATTCACCAGGAAATGTCATTTTAACATTTTACAACCTTATCTGGCCATGTGGTGTGTGACACATCATCAGACACATGCATACAGTGCTGAAAAGACATGGGAACAGCAAGGGGAAGACCTCTGGAAACATCTCTGAATCCCAGGTCACTGCCTAAATGTGTGCCCATCATAAGTGATCCTTGGCACATGCGAAGATGCCTCCCGCCATGCACCTGTCGTTGCAGACTTGCAACAATCACCGTCCACGTCCTTGTCCCACTGCAGTGTTCAGTTGTCCCTACCCCATTCCTTGGAATGCAAGCACAAGAATGCCGGCAGCCACCCACCCACAGGCTGCAATACTATACTGCCAAATTTTTGACAGCTGCTTGCACTTGAAATGTGGCCTTTTAGGCTCGTGGAGGCGGAAGATTTTCATAACCTCATGCCGGCGGCGGCCGGGTGTCCATACTCGGTCCCCAGCCGCCAGTATTTTTCCGGTATCGCCTTCGCCTTCCACAAGCACGGGTCCAATAACATTACCCGTGCCCTCCCCAGTGCACTTACTGGGAAGGACCGCCTAACCACAAACACGTGGACAGGTGAATGTGGCCAGGGACGGTACGGAGCCAGTCCACAACTTTTTTTGCTAAGAGTTGTATTTAGCTCGGTGAAAGGACTGGCATAGAGGGAAACCGTATCTACCCTGCGTGTCATTTCTCCCAGGAAGCCCTCTAAAGCTGCTTGCACTTGAAATCTGGCCTGAACATTACTGCTGGTACTTTTCTGTGGCAATTTTCTTGCCTCCTACCAGCCTGGAATATTTCCAGCAAACTATGGTACAACACCATGGTATTAGCACTGCCCCCAGTACCAGCAGCGAAGCCATCCTCAATTTCCTTCTCTGGAATTTTATTTGGTAGACTGAGTGGCTGCCAAAATAAATTTTCTCACAAAGGAGCTGATGATAGAGTGGCAGTAGGTTCAAGTTTCTCCAGCCTGTTAGATATTAGAGGGTGAACGGCAGCACATTGGATCAGTGGTTAGCACTGAAGTCTTGCAGCACTGGGATCCTGGGTTCAAATCCCAGCAAGGACAACATCTGCAAGAAATTTGTATGTTCTCCCACAGGGTTGGACAGTCCCACCAGAGAATTCTCTGGTGTGCCTTGGCTTCTACCTCAGGAGAGTTCATGATAGCACTAACTTTGCAGCTGCTATGGGGCTCTTGAGCGGGTGAGAAAGGTTAGCCCTCAGAAACAAATCCTCTGGTGGGCAGAATGTTTTTCAATCTGAAACAGCTTCTCAGTTGGAGTTGTATTTCACAGCATGCCATATTCTTTAGCTCTGTGAAAGGACTGGCATATAGGGAAACCTTATTTACCCCGGTTGTCATTTCTCCGTCACCAGGTTCCGCCCATTGTAACACACGACCATGCCTGGCTGTATGTTCAGCGGTGAGAGCCACAGATCAAGCTGCTGTGTTACAGCTTTCAACAACTATGCAGCGCTGGGCGGTTTGTTAATTAAGCATTAAGCATGTTATCTTCAGCACAGCCTGCTGCTGTTTGGCCAAGGCAGTGCAGCAGTGCTGTCAGCTTGTGACTGATGTGGTCATTTCGGAGATGGAGGAGGAGGTGCATGAGCTGAACAATGTGATTACATTGAGGTTAAATTGGTGATGCTGTTTTTTATACTAAAGAAAGATCCTATTGTTATGTTTTTTTATGTTATTTTTTATGACAAATGCATTCACCGGGAAAAGTCATTTTAACATTTTACAACCTAATCTGGCAATGTGGTGTCATCAGACACATCCTGTTTTATTTATGATGGAGGGACTCTGAAAGTCATAAAGCCTATTTTTATAGGAACATCAGACGGCCCTTACTATTCTTAAAAGGCCAGCAGTCGGCCCTAGCTATTGTTAGAGAGCCATCAGAGGGCTATGCTTTGTTGTTCCCATTATTAACAAGTGGGTCTCCTATACTGTTATTGCGCATCCAGTGACTGCAAGGGTTGTCAAAAATTTGGACGCAACCTAATACCCCTTTGAAGAGACATAGAGGAGGGTCTCAGTAAAAAAAATGTTCCCATTATAAAGGAGCGGGTCTTCTATAGTGGTAATGCCCATGCTGTGACTGCAAGGGTGGGCAAAATTTTTGAATAAAACACTAACAATTTAAAGACACAAAGAGCATGGCCACAGTAACAAGGTACGACATGTTCCCGTTAGAAAGGAGAGGGTCTGCTATACAGTTATAGGGTATGCAGTGAATCCAACGGCTGACAAATTTTAGGAAAAACCCCACTAAGAATTTAAGGACACACAGAGCAGGGCCACATTAACAAGGTACGACATGTTCCCATTAGAAAGGAGAGGGTCTGCTATACAGTTATAGGGTATGCAGTGAGTCCACCGGCTGACCAAGTTTAGGAAAAAACCCACTAAGAATTTAAAGACACATAGACCAGGCCACAGTAATGACAAATACCCATTAGAAAGGAGAGAGTCTCCCATAGTGTTGGACTATGCAGTGACTGCAAGAGCTGCCAAAAATTTGGAGGCACTTCAATGGCCCTTGGAAGAGACGTGGAGGAGCGCATCATAAAAAATTGTTACCATTAGAAAGGAGCGGGCCTCCTATACTTGTAATGCCATGCACTAAGTGTATGGGCTGACAAACATTTACTCCTGGGGGGTATACATGAACATACTGTATAAAAAATTTTTTTTAAGGGCATCATAAAAATGTAGCGCCCCGAGGGCTCGACCGCTACAGGGGTATTGCACCTCTGCCAGAGGTGTGATATTCCACTCCCGGGTAAGGATGGAGTATGGACCAGGGTTCAGTTAGCTGCATACAGCACACTCACCCCATTTCCGAGGGACAGCTCAACGGTGCTCCCATTAGACAGAAATGCAGGCACGACAGACCATGTCCCTGGCTGGAGTGGGGAGGGGGTAGGAATACCCAGTGATGTAGGAGCAGATAGGGGTTGGTTCCTGAGCGTAGATAGGAGCCCATTGTTTGCTGGTCACCTGGGCTCATGTTCTAGAGGGAGGTATAAAAGGTGGGCACCATCTTAGAACAGTGTTCAGTCAGAGAGAAGAAGTGACAGAGTGGGGGCCTCTGCAAGGGGCTCTTCTCCGTAGGCGGGCCTAGCCTCTGAGGCCCAGCCAGCACAGAGAGAAGAGAAGAAGAGAAGTTCAGTGAGTGGAGTAAGAGAAGGAGTTCAGCCAGAGAGGGCTGACAGGGAGCTGTGGCTCAGTCTGGGCCCAGCTCCACGAGGCAGGCCTAGGGTGAAGGCCAGGAACAGAAAGGAACAAGAACAGAAAGGAACAAGAACAGAAAGGAACAGAAGAGAAAGAGAAAGAGAGAAACAGAAGGGCTCAGGAACAAGACGGCAGAAGGGACCCTAAGAACCAACGAGAATACAGGGTGAAGGGTCAGGCAGATTAAGGGTACCGGATCCCAAGTTGGTGGAGGAGAAACAGCCCTCAGCCAAAGACCGGAGGTCGTGATCATTTATTGGTGCGACACCTCATCAAACCTGCTAGGAAGGCACCATATAGGACAGCGGGGAACGGGAACCACATTTACCCGCACAAGTCCGCGGCAGCTGGACAAAAGTGGGTCACTGGTGAGGCAGGCCAGAGAAAGGATTGAAGGGGTCCTGTGTCATGCTCCTGAACTGCCTGGGGTTGACCGAGCCCCTCACCTGGTGGACGCAGCACGGCTCGGGCGGTCATTGCTGACAGAAGTGACCCGGAGTACATGAACTGTGAGTAAAAGACATTGGACTGCAGTACGTTGTCTGTGTACTCTTTCGCTCCTCCAGCACTAACGGCACTGGGACTCTCTGCACCATCACCCCCACCATCCACTACACTGCCCTGGGGCTGCACTCTTCCCGTGGGGAGTCACACTACCTCAGCTGCATACATCATCAGCCCCAGCGATCTGCCTTGCAGCGGCGGTTCATAATAACCGCAATCCACGGGTGGCGCAGTCGGACATCACTTAGGACGGCTAAAGGACTACCACTGGTCTGACCACCCTGAGCCACGGAACCGGGTCGCCACTACTACCCCCACCGTCTCCCTATTGCCCGGCTCCGAGTGCCCCACGGCCCAGGGGCGAGTCAAACACCCTTAAAAAAAATTATGTGGGTGTTGCATCATGGACCACGGTCACCCTGGTGATATGGTGGTGGAGGATGAGGAGAAGGAGGAGGACAAGAGCAAATAGCCAAAATCAGGAAGCGTATACCCATGTGTGGGTGTGAAAAGGTGCATGGGAATACACCTCCCAAGAAAAGACACTGGATTTGAGTTTATGTTACGCTGCTATTGTAGCACCCTGAGGACTCGGCTGCTACAGGGGTATTGCACCTCAACCCAGAGGTGTGGTATTCCACTCCCGGGTAAGGATGGAGTGTGGAACTGAGCTTAGTAGGCTGCATGCACTACATACATCCCATTTCCGGGGGACAGAACTACGGTACTCCCACCAAGTATATATGTGCAGGTACGACAGCGTCTGTCCCTGGCTGGAGTGGGAAGGGGGGTGGAACATCCCAGTAGTGTAGGGGCAGATAGGGGGAGCACTCTGGGTAAAGCTAGGAGCTCATTGGGTGCTGGTCACCTGGGCTCACACATAGAGGGAGTATATAAGGTGGGCACCATCTTAGGACAGGGTCTTTTTAGGAGCTGAGGAAGAGTTCAGCCAGGAGGGCTGACAGGAGCTGTGGCTCCGTCTGGGCCCAGCTCCAGGGCTAGGCCTGCAGTGAGGAGAGAGGAAGAAGGAAGGCCCAGAGTGGAAGACAAGAGGGAACCCTGAGAACCCAGAATTAAGCCAGAAGGGTGAAGGGTTGGCGGACACGGGTACCGGAACCCAAGCTGGTGGAGGTCAATCATCCTCAGCCAGGAACCGGAGGTCATGGTCAAGATTTGCCACGACCCCCACCAAATCCACCAGAAAGGCACACCAAGTATAGGGTCAGGGAACCCAGAGAAGGTTTAACCACCAAGAGACCCGAGGGAGCCGGCCAAAGGTGGATCCCTGGTGGGGACGGCCAGGAGAAAGAGAGGAGAGAGGGAAGCTCAGGACCACGCTCCGGAACTGCCTGGGGGTTGGCCGAGTCCAGGACCTGGTGGACGCAGCACGGCTCGGGTGGTCACTCAAGGCCAGAGTGACCAAAGGAACACCCGTGAGTTAAAAACCCTGAAACTGCATCCCACGTCTCTGACTCTCCTTTCTACACTACAACTACCCCCATCATCCGCATCTGCTGCCCTGAGGCCATACCCCTCCCGTTGGGGGTTATACCACCACGCTGCACATCCTGATACACCTGGCCTCAGTGGACTGTTCTGCAGCGGCGGCTTCAAAGCCGCACTCAACGGGTGGCGTAGTCGATCAAGTTAACATCTACTGCCATAGACTGCCACTTAGTTTGACACCCTGGGCACGGACCGGGTCACCGCCACAAGGACTACTACCCCTATCCAGATCCGGCTCCGGGTATCCCCTGAACATGGCCCAGGGGGTGCGTCAACTTTGGCGTAGTCGGCAGGATTACGTGCCCGCAACCACCGGGTACTGCGTGCCTGAAGAAAAGTTCACATTTACCTCAAAAAGAAGTCTCCCGCCGGTTCCGGAGGGTCCCCGCCATCGGACGCCATCTCGGATCGTTTCCCGCCGTTTGCCAGTCATCTGCAGTCTTTTCCCGCCATCCACGGAGTTTCCCGCCACTGGGAGACGATTCCCGCCATCTGAGAAGATTTCCCGCCCTGGCAGAGCGGACGCCATTATGGGCGTGCCAGAGGGTGGCAAGAGGCCACCTCCCATCGTGGGCCAGGTCCAAGAATGGCGCCAAAAGCGGAAACCGCCCCCACCAGCAGAGACTGTAATGATAGAGATGTCCATCAGCGTGAGGGGACTGCCCCTGGAACTGACAATCACCGAGTTGCCCCGGGACCGCCCTCAGTGTGGGCGGATACAGAACAAAAGAGCGAGGATGGGTGCAGCCTGGAGGAGTCTGGAGAGGTCGCACCCGGAGATGGAGGGAGAGTCAGGCAGCACCGACCCTGTGGTCAGGAGCCTGTTGCAAGCAACCACCCCACTAGGCCTGGTGGAGATCCTGGCACAGCTCCCCCAAGACCGGGAGCGTGCACAGACCGCGCTGGAGGGCCTCGCACGGAGGATGGCCCGGGTGCAGCGAGAAATGTTGACTGAGTGGAGTAGGGAGATGGCCCAGCAGGCTGGAACCCGCCAGCGGAGCACGCCACCCGAGACGAGGAGTCTGACCGCCTCTGAGGATGGTGCAGGAGGAATGAAGGCCGGAGACGACGCCGAGGAAGGAGCTGAAGAGACGGAGGCAGGTAAAGGGGACGTCACAACCCCAAGCCTAATAACCGTGAACCTGCCCCAGCTCCCCATCGCAGAGCCCGAAATTCCCCCTACCGTGCCTGTCGCTGCACCGCCACCGTTCCCAGCTAGGCCTCAAGCGGCAGGAGCCGCGGCCACGCCCCCTGTGACGTCACGCGCCTCAACCCTGAGCGCGGCCAAGCAGGAAATGCCACCGGCCTGGTCGCAGGGCCGAGTACCCCCGGGCGCCGCAGACCCAACAGCGCCCTCTACCTCCACTAAGCCACCGGCCTGGTCGCAAGGTCAAGTACCCCCGGGCGCCGCCGTCTCCACGGTGCCCTTTACCTTCAGGGTGCCCCAAGCCTGGTCGCAAGGCCTGGAAGACCCGGGCGCCGCTGCCACCACCGCGCCCTCAACTTCCACAGTGCCGCACCTGGGTGAAGACCTATTCGCCCAACACACTTGCCCGGATGGGCAGCCCTTTGTGTGGCCACCGGAGTACTACCATCTCCGACTCCGGAAGGAAGGACCCCTGTGCGAGCCCCTGATTCCGGCTCCGGCGCCTGTCAAGATCACCCCACTCTCGTTGGAGGAGGCGCAGTTCGCGTGGGACCCCACTGGAGGAGACCTCATCGGGTTCACTCAAGAAACCCGGGCGGCCGCAGCTGAGCGTGCGGAGTGCTGCCGGCAGCAATTGGAGGTCTTCGACAGGGAACGGAGAGAGAGGCGGGTCCGCGAGGAGCGGCTGCAAGTACAGAGTGCAGAGCAGAAGAGCCGGACCCGACGGAACCCCCGTGCAGCCCATGGTCCCCGTGCCACCGGGACTGTAATCAAATTCCAACTGCAGCATGGTTGGGGCTTCATCCGGGACCACCGCACCCCCGGCGACGTCTTTGTGACCCGCAGGGACGTCGAGAGCCATCTGCCGGAGGGACACAGAGGTCGTGACCTATACCTGGGTGACGAGGTCACCTTTACCCGGCATCAATGTGCCAAAGGACCCTACGCCCTTCATGTACACCGGTTGACGGAGGAAGAGCTGCGGTGTGAGGAAGGACAAGAGGACCCGGACGGGTCTGAAGCCTACCCGCGAGAAGGAGCAGGAGGACGCCGTTACTGAAGTACGGTAAAGTGGAACTGTAAATAGTTACCCGTAAGGGTACAGGAACTGTTGCCAGAAAAGTATAGTCCCCGTTGGGACAAGTGTGAACTGTTACCCGTGTGTCCCCTATCCCTTAACAGGCTGAGGACTGTGAACAGCCAATCCTTATCCCCACTGGCCGAGGACTGAGAGCGGCCATAACCCCTTGTATATAGTTGCGCTTCCTAAGGCGCCCCCTACCGGTTTTATAGGAAACTGTGTTTTTTCTAAAAGAGACTGTTGCACTTTACCCGGTCACAAGTTGCACCGTGGCCGGAGGAACAAGAATGTTTACAATGAAAAGTTTATTATGAAAAAGTTTTATGCTGCTGATAATGTATATAATGTTTTATATGTTTATGGATGTTATGAAAAAAAATTGTATGTTTTGGTATGTTTTTATTCTTTTACAGCCCGAGGACGTGCTGTGATTTACCAGGGGGGAATGTAGCACCCTGAGGACTCGGCTGCTACAGGGGTATTGCACCTCAACCCAGAGGTGTGGTATTCCACTCCCGGGTAAGGATGGAGTGTGGAACTGAGCTTAGTAGGCTGCATGCACTACATACATCCCATTTCCGGGGGACAGAACTACGGTACTCCCACCAAGTATATATGTGCAGGTACGACAGCGTCTGTCCCTGGCTGGAGTGGGAAGGGGGGTGGAACATCCCAGTAGTGTAGGGGCAGATAGGGGGAGCACTCTGGGTAAAGCTAGGAGCTCATTGGGTGATGGTCACCTGGGCTCACACATAGAGGGAGTATATAAGGTGGGCACCATCTTAGGACAGGGTCTTTTTAGGAGCTGAGGAAGAGTTCAGCCAGGAGGGCTGACAGGAGCTGTGGCTCCGTCTGGGCCCAGCTCCAGGGCTAGGCCTGCAGTGAGGAGAGAGGAAGAAGGAAGGCCCAGAGTGGAAGACAAGAGGGAACCCTGAGAACCCAGAATTAAGCCAGAAGGGTGAAGGGTTGGCGGACACGGGTACCGGAACCCAAGCTGGTGGAGGTCAATCATCCTCAGCCAGGAACCGGAGGTCATGGTCAAGATTTGCCACGACGCCCACCAAATCCACCAGAAAGGCACACCAAGTATAGGGTCAGGGAACCCAGAGAAGGTTTAACCACCAAGAGACCCGAGGGAGCCGGCCAAAGGTGGATCCCTGGTGGGGACGGCCAGGAGAAAGAGAGGAGAGAGGGAAGCTCAGGACCACGCTCCGGAACTGCCTGGGGGTTGGCCGAGTCGAGGACCTGGTGGACGCAGCACGGCTCGGGTGGTCACTCAAGGCCAGAGTGACCAAAGGAACACCCGTGAGTAAAAACCCTGAAACTGCATCCCACGTCTCTGACTCTCCTTTCTACACTACAACTACCCCCATCATCCGCATCTGCTGCCCTGAGGCCATACCCCTCCCGTTGGGGGTTATACCACCACGCTGCACATCCTGATACACCTGGCCTCAGTGGACTGTTCTGCAGCGGCGGCTTCAAAGCCGCACTCAACGGGTGGCGTAGTCGATCAAGTTAACATCTACTGCCATAGACTGCCACTTAGTTTGACACCCTGGGCACGGACCGGGTCACCGCCACAAGGACTACTACCCCTATCCAGATCCGGCTCCGGGTATCCCCTGAACATGGCCCAGGGGGCGCGTCACTATCATTCGGTGGTGTTGAGAAGTCTGGCCCAATCCAGCCCTTGTTCATTTTTATAAGAGTCAGCCTGTCAGCATTTTCAGTTGACAGGAGGATGCGCTTATCAGTTATAATTCCACCAGCGGCACTAAAAACCCGATCTGATAAAACGCTGGCAGCAGGGTAGGCCAGGACCTCCAAGGCATAGAGAGCCAGTTCATTCCACATATCTAGCTTGGATACCCAATATTTATAAGGCACAGAGGAATCACGGAGGACGTTGGTACGGTACGGCAAGGTACTCCCTCAGCATCTTCCCAAACTTTGCACTCCTTGTGAGAGTACCCTGCGCCTCAGGGCCTGTGCGATGGGAGGGTCTGAGAAAACTCTCCCAGAACTTTGACAGTGTTCCCCTGCCTCTGCTGGATTGAAGTTGTGTCTCTCTCGCCTGTACTCCTTGGTTGTCGAACGAAGTGTGCCCTCTGCCTCCAGCGTTTTCAGATGGGAATTTTTTTAATAGGTCCGCAACAAGGGCCTTCTGGTACTGCCTCATTTTTGTACACCTGTCCGCCTCAGGAATAAGAGATATAAAGTTCTCCTTGTAGAGTGGGTCTAGAAGTGTCACCAACCAGTAATGACCTAAAATTTTGAGAATGCGAGGGTCATGGGAAAGGCAGCATAACATAAACTCAGCCATGCGTGCCAGACTACTAACAGGCAAGACTTCCGTGTCCTCACCAAGAGGATGACTGACCATGCTCTCCTCCTCCTCCTCTCTGTCCTCTGGCCATCCACGCTGAACAGACGGTATGACAGCTGTGCAGATAGCACCGTCTATAGTGCATGAAACTAGTTCCTGTCCTTCCTCCTCCTCCTCTTCCTCATTGTCACCCAATCCACGTTGGGATGAGATGAGGCTTGGCTGTGTGTAATCACCCTGTATGGTTAATTGCTCCATCTTATCATTCTCCGCCTGCAATGCATCATCTTTGATTGTGAGCAGAGAGCGTTTCAGAAGACAGAGAAGCGGGATGGTGACGCTAATTATGGCGTCATCGCCGCTCACCATCTTGGTGGAGTCCTCAAAGTTTTGGAGGATGGTACATATGTCTGACATCCACGTCCACTACTGAGGTCTTATGTGTGGAGTCTGAACTGAATACCGATAGCCTTTTTGATGCTGGTACTCAACAACTGCCCTCTTCTGCTCACAAATCCTTCCCAACGTCTGCAATGTAGAGTTCCAACGTGTGGGGACATCACACACCAGTCTGTGAGCCAGAAGCTGCAAACGCTGCTGAAACACTGCAAGGGCAGCGGAAGCTGTAGCTGACTTTCTAAAATGGGCACACAGGCGGCATACTTTAACAAGCAGATCCGGCAGCTCCGGGTAGGATTTGAGTAACCGCTGAACCACGAGGTTAAGCACATGGGCCAGGCATGGTACGTGTGTGAGCTCGCCTCGCCTCTGAGCCGCCACCAGGTTCCAGCCATTGTCACACGCGACCATGCCTGGCTGTAGGTTCAGCGGTTTGAGCCACAGATCTGCCTGCTCTTTCAGAGCTGTCCATAACTCTTCAGCATTGTGTGTTTTTTCACCTAAGCATATTAGCTTCAGCACAGCCTGTTGCCGCTTGGCCGAGGCAGTGCTGCAGTGCTTCCAGCTTGTGACTGATGTGGTCATTTCGGAGATGGAGGCTGAGGAGGAGGAGCAGGCTGAGGAGCATGAGGTTCAGGAGCTGTAGACCGTGGGGGCAACCCTGATTGACCTAGGGCCTGCAATCCTTGGCGTCGGGAGGACGTGTTCCATCCCAAGGTCCGACTGGGTCCCGGCTTCCACTATGTTAACCCAGTGTGCCATCAGCGAGATGTACCATCCCTGCCCACAAGCACTTGTCCACGTGTCCGTGTTTAGGTGGACTTTACCGGTAACTGCGTTGTTGAGGGCACGGCTAATGTTTTGGGACACTTGCTTGTGTAATGTGGGGACGGCACACTGGGAGAAATAGTGGCGGCTGGGGACAGAGTACCGAGGGACGGCCGCCGCCATCAGGTTGCGGAATGCTTCTGTTTCCACAAGCCTAAAAGGCAACATTTCGAGCCAAGCAGTCGTGAATTGTGAGAATTTAGTAGTGTGGCCTGTGGGACGTTGGCTGCATATTTGCGCTTGCATTCCAAGGACTGGAGTATGAACAACTGAACGCTGCGCTGGGACAAGGACATGGACGTGCTTCCTGATGCTGCTACTTGAGAGTGTGCAATGACAGGAGCAGGGCAGGAGGCATCTTTGTACTATGGACAGGGGATTGACTTGCATGCACAACAGCAGAAGAAGCAATGGTGCCACCTGTAGACACTGTTCCTGGACCCTGGTGTTCGGCCCACAAAGTCGAATGCTTTGCTGCCATGTGCCTCATCATGCTGGTGGTGGTCAGGCTGGTCGTTTTGCCACCCCTGCTGATGCTGGTCTGGCTCGTGATGCAAATGGCCTTTTTGGAGTTATCGGCAGAGTCTTTAAAAAACAACCAGACTCGGGAAGACCTAACAGTTGTAGTGGCAACTTCCTTCATGTTGGTGTTACGGGAAATGGTAGCCTGCCTTCTGTCTGCGGCCACCACACTGCTTCTTCCTGCCTGTTGGGGTGCTCTGCCTCCCTCCCCCTGTGTGCTGCTGTCCTTGCTCTGCATGTCCTCCTGCCAGGTTGGGTCAGTTACTATATCATCCACCACCTCGTCTCCCACTTCTGCACCCTGGTACTATTCCTGACTTTCTGTCAATTGTGTCTCATCATCGTCCTCCTCTTATGACAGTTTCCCACCGTCGCCTTCGTGTGACCGTGGCTGCTCAAATATTTGGGCATCGCTACACGTGATCTCCTCTTGCCCCGCTTCAAGTGGACCGGGCGAGAGGCCCGAATCTATAAATGGAAAAGTGAACAGCTCTTCAGATTGTCCAAGTGTGGGATCAATTGTCTCTGGGTACTCGGCATGGTGGGAGGAAGGAGGATCAGGGTGAGGAATATGAGGTCCAGACTCATGGCTACTGAGACTTGACCGTGTGGAAGACAGGGTGGTGGTGGTGGTGGTGGCTAAGTGACTGGAAGCATTATCCGCTATCCAACCAACAACCTTTTGACACTGATCTGGGTTCAATAGTGGTGTGCTGCGGTCCCCTAGAAATTGGGACAGGAAGGTCAGGCGAGAAGATGTGGGTGTTTGTTGTGGCACAATTTCGGCTTGCCCACGGCCTTGTCCTCGGCCTCTGCATGCACCATTACCATCACGTCCAGTTCCCCGTCCCTTGCCACGTGCCTTGCCCATTTTAAATGGAGGATAGTATCTTCCACGCTCACTACAAATGATTGAGTTTGAAGCGAAGTTATATGTGATCGGTGTGATGGAGAAAACAGAGTTTTAAATACCTGGCCTGTAGGTAAGTAGTGTGAACAGCAAACTGCTGTGAATTGCTTCACTGACACACTGAAAAAATGGAGGCCAGAAATGGCAGTATTTTCTGACAACGTATATGTGATCTGTGTGACGGAGAAAACACAGTTTTAAATAGCTGGATTTCTAGCGCTCTAATATGGAAAGGACCTGGCTGTATTCTGCAGTGCCAACAAGCAAATGGTGCAGAAAAACGGTGTTCTCTGGATTGCTTTATAAGCAAATATTGAGGATTAAGATCCAAAGAAAAGTATTCCTCGCCCCTGAGACCTGGGCCTTTGTATAGAAATATCTAACAGCAGCAGAAGGCAGAATTGGAATGGAGCCTCTTGTGCTATATGCACTGCAGTCTGCTATATACACTGCCTGCCTGCCTATTTACACTGCCTGCCTGATATCTCTGCAGATGGATTAGTCCTCAGAAGGACTGTTTGTTGAGATGTATATGTGTAATGTGCGGTTTTTCTCACTACACTACCTAATGCACGATCAAATCTCTCCCTAACGCAGCAGCAGCTCTCCCTACACTGTCTGATCCGGAGTGACTGTGATGAGCATGGCGGTGCCAGGTCAGATATAGACCTGATGACGCTGTGCAGCCAGCCAATCACTGTAATGCCCACAACCAACATGGCTATGGCATTACAGTGCATGGCAGGCAATCCCTGCATGTTCATTGGCTCTGTAAAGAGCACCAAACATGCAGGGATGGGTCCCGACTTCCCGCCCGACCAACCCGGAAATACTCGGTGAGCGCAGAGCATCTCGAGCAGTGAGATACTCGGGCGAGCACCGAGCAGTAGCGAGCATGCTCGCTCATCACTAGTTGTCATTAAGATTTAAAAAGAGAAAACACAGAAATGTGACAGTAAATGGCTTCACCCAACCAATAACCATGAGTGGAGAAAAAGTGTTTTTGTTATCATTCATTTTTTCTGAAACAAGGCCAAGAAAGGAAAAATTCTGCCGGGGTATGTAAACTTTTGAGCAGAACTGTATATGCGCCAGCCCCAGTGTCTCCTATTCTATATACTCCAGCCCCAGTGTCTCCTATTCTATATACTCCAGCTTCTTCTGTGATGTATATGCTCTAGCCCCAATGTATCCTGTGATGAATATACGCCAGCCCCAGTGTCTCCTATTCTATATACTCCAGCCCCAGTGTCTCCTATTCTATATACTCCAGCTTCTTCTGTGATGTATATGCTCTAGCCCCAATGTATCCTGTGATGAATATACGCCAGCCCCAGTGTCTCCTATTCTATATACTCCAGCCCCAGTGTCTCCTATTCTATATACTCCAGCTTCTTCTGTGATGTATATGCTCTAGCCCCAATGTATCCTGTGATGAATATACGCCAGCCCCAGTGTCTCCTATTCTATATACTCCAGCTCCAGTGTCTTCTGTGACGTAGCTAATGTAGCCCTAATGTCTCTTATGCAGAGGCGTCGCATGATAAAGCAGTGGGACACAAGCTCCCTGCCCTATCACTATCTCTTTCATATGCCACAGATCGCCATAGGCCTGCGGTTAACGAGATGTCAGCATCCTCACGCAGGTGGCTCGGTGACATCATTGCATCGCTCTGCTCTGCTGTCCCGCCATGGAAGAGGAGACAGAGGCCGTGATGTAGGGAATCAGGATTAAGTGAGATATTTTTTTAAATGATCGGGCAGTGGAGCCATCCTACTATATATCTAGAGTAGTGGGTCCATCATACTACATATGGAGTAGTGGGGCCATTATACTATATGTATGTGGGGCAGTGGGACCATCATAGTATATACAGGTGCATCTCACTAAATTAGAATATCTTCAAAAAGTTAATTTATTCCAGTTCTTCAATACTGTTTCAGTATGCTCCACAATCATGAGGAAGACTGCTGACTTGACAGATGTCCAGAAGGCAGTCATTGACACACTCCACAAGGTCCTAGAGTTCCAATTTTCATTTGGAAATCAAGGTCCCAGAGTCTGGAGGAAGAGTGGAGAGTCCACAATCCAAGCTGCTTGAGGTCTAGTGTGAAGGCTCCACAATCAGTGATGGTTTGGGAGGCCATGTCATCTGCTGGTGTAGGTCCACTGTGTTTTATCAAGACCAAAGTCAGCACAGCCGGCTACCAGGACATTTTACAGCACTTCATGCTTCCCTCTGCCGACAAGCTTTTTGGAGATAAAAATGTCATTCTCCAGCAGGACTTGGCCCCTGTCCACACGGCCAAAAGTACCAATACCTGGTTTACACACAACAGTATCACTGTGCTTGATTGGCAGCAAACTCGCCTGACCTTAACCCCATAGAGAATCTATTATTGAGAATCTATGGGGTATTGTCAAGAGGAAGATGAGAGACACCAGACCCAACAATGCAGATGAGCTGAAAGACAGCTTTTTGTATTGAAGAACTGAAATAAATTAACTTTTTGATGATATTCTAATTTAGTGAGATGCACCTGTATATGGAGCAGTGGGACTATCATGCTATATATATGGAGGAGTGGGGGCATCATACTAAATATAGAGCAGTGTGTGTGTGTCACCCCAGGCCTGGATGCCACAAACAATAATCTGTTTCTGAAAGCAGGAGGGAGGTCCCCTGGTTAGGGACAATTAGCATACAGCACCTCCTGTCCCAGGCCAGCAGGGGGAGCTGGCTGCCCCTATAAAAGCTGGAACTGGGGGCAGGGTTAGAGAGAACTGGAAGACCTAGCTCAGGAGTGAGACTAGTCCCAGAGAAGGAGGGACAGTTCAGCTGTTGCTGAGGAGTCCGTGAGGCAGAGGAGAAACTGCAAGCCAGGGACAGAGGCGACGAGAGCCGGTCCTGGCAGAGAACCAATCTACTGGACATTGGGGTCCGAGGCTGTCAGGGTTACAAGCCCAGCAGCAGAGAACCAAGCTGCGAGGGATTTCAGGTCCCTTGGCCTAAGAAGCCTGGAGGCTCCGCCACACAGAGGGATCAGTACATCGAGGAGCAACAAACAGGTACCCAAGGCCTGAGTCGCAAGCCATACAGGAGAGAAGTACACGGCCAGCTCAGGGACGTGGGCTATTACACCACGAAAAGGGGGATAGTCAGAAAGAGCATAGAGAGAACGGTAGGCCTACACACTCACCCTGACCAGTGGGGCTCGCCCGATTGCTCTCAGACACCCAGGCCCATTCCTAACCGGTACTGTTGGGCCATTAATAATATCTACAATAAAGACCCTGAACTGTTTGAAGCGGACTCTGAACTCTTACTATTGCGGCCTGCACTATCACCCCCAACATCCACCTACACTGCCCTGAGGCTACACTCTTCCCATGGGGAGTTATCCTACCCCTGTGCTGCACACCAGCACCAGCCTCAGCGGTCTGCCTTGCAGCGGCGGTTATCTCCAACCGCAATCCACGGGTGGCGTAGTCGGACATTCAAAACACTGATAAATAGACTGCCACCATTTGGTCTGACCACCCTGAGCCACGGGATCGGGTTGCCACTACTACCCCCATCAGCACCGTACACTAGAAGGCCCGGTTCCGGGTACCCCACGGCCCAGGGGGGGAGTCAGCTTTGGCGTAGTCGGCAGAATTGTGACCAACCCGCCACAAACGGGTATTGCGTGCCTGGAAAAGACTCTATACATATCTGAGTGAAGTTTCCCGCCATTTGGGGCCATTTCCCGCCAATCGGAGCCGTTTCCCGCCATCGGGCGCCATCTTCGGGACGACGCGCGGGAAGAAGAGGGGCGTGGACGTCCAAAAACGCGTGAGACCTGAAGCCCCGCCCTACGCTGAGACGCTGCTCAAGGTCCTGGATGGAGATCCAGCGGATGCCGATGTCATCACCGAGCAACGCAAGGTCCTCTCCCAGAGCATCGCGAGGGAAGCCGCGGCCTACAGAAGAGGATCGCCAGAAGGTAGGCCACGGTTAATTAGGAGGGAGGAAGATGTCGGACGCGGAGGGACCCTCTACCACCAGCGTAGCCGCTGCAGCTGTGATGCCGTTTTCCATGCCCTATATCCATAGGCGGATTATAATGAGGGCAATCCGGGCGACCGCCCAGGGCCCTGAGCCTGCAGGGGGTCCACGGCTCCAGGCGGGGTGTCTAATGCCGGATTGCCCTCATTATATGTGCGGGCCGCCGCGGCACATAGCGGTAGCAGTGGCGGGAGGGGGGGGCCTGGACTGCTCCCCCAGCAGCGGCCACCGCTACTTCTTCATCGGCCGGGCCAGCACTGCAGCAGTTAACTTCCCTGTGCTGGCCCGGCCGCGTCACTGCTAGGAGACATGGCCCTGTGCGCGGCTGTGTCTCCTAGCTGTGACGTCACACAGTGCGCCCCGGCCTGCAGTGCTGCACCGGAAAAGAGAGAGAGCAGGCAGGAGGAATTGAGCCGGGGGATGGTGAGTGTGTGTGTGTGTGAGCAGATGTGTGTGTGGGCAGGTGTGTGTGTGTTTGTGGGCAGGTGTCTGTGGGGGCAGGTGTCTGTGTGGGCAGGTGTGTGTGTGTGTGTATATGTGTGTGTGTGTATATGTGTGTGTGTCTGTGTGGGCAGGTGTGTGTGTGTATATGTGTGTGTGTGTATATGTGTGTGTGTGTGTGTGTGTGGGCAGGTGTCTGTGTGAGCAGGTGTGGGTGTGTGTGTGGGCAGGTGTGTGTGTGTGTGTGGGCAGGTGTGTGTGTGGGCAGGTGTGTGTATATGGGTGTGTGTGTGTGTTTGCGGGCAGGTGTCTGTGTGGGCAGATGTGTGTGTGGGCAGGTGTGTGTGTGTGTGTGGGCAGGTGTGTGTGTGTGTGTGGGCAGGTGTGTGTGTGTGTGGGCAGGTGTTGGTGTGTGTGTGTGGACAGGTGTGTATGTGTGTGGGCAGGTGTGTGTGTGTGTGGGCAGGTGTGTGTGTGGGCAGGTGTGTTTGTGTGTGGGCAGGTGTGTTTGTGTGTGGGCAGGTGTGTGTGTGTGTGTGGGCAGGTGTGTGTGTGTGTGTGTGTGTGGGCAGATGTGTATGTGTGTGTGTGTGTGTGTGTGTGTGTGGGCAGGTGTGTGTGTGTCTGTGTGGGCAGGTGTGTGTGTGTGTCTGTGTGGGCAGGTGTGTGTGTATATGTGTGTGTGTGTGTGTGTGTGGGCAGGTTAGAAAGTCTTGCCCTGTTGAACACTACACCTGACTTGAGGCCACCACCTCTTGGTTGTCCAATGTTCTTGCTTCTCTAGGGCTCTTCTCAGATATTCATTATACCAGCTCCCCAGAATACCAAAGTTAGGGTGGGTGACCGCGAGCCCTGGTGGTGGTCATAACTGCGGCCACCCAGGGGCAATACTCCATAACAACAATCCCCTGAGGTGGTGTAGGATGTAAGGACCTATTCACACTACATTCAGCGCTGCATTCAGGTCTTTACACAAGGCTTACAACTGAATCCCTGAAATTCAGGATTGTGCTGTCTGAAATGAGACATCTGAAAGCAGAGAAAATGGAGCCTAAAGATTCAGACTTTAGCCTCGGTTTGCCTTTGTTCAAATCAATGGCTATGTCAAGGCACATCTGAATGCCATTTTTCAGGGATTTAGATAGAAGCCTGGAAAGAGGAGATGAATGCATTGCAAAATTCAGTGTGAATAGGCCCTTATATCTGGAGTCTTGATATTGATGCCACAAGCATTTTACTTGTTTTTAACTTAAAAAAAAAATACACACACACAAATTATACACACACACACACACACACACTATACATACACACACAGTATACATACACACACATTATACACACACACACACACTATACATACACACACACAGATGTGTATGTGGGCAGGTGTGTGTGTGTGGGCAGGTGTGTGTGTGGGCAGGTGTGTGTGTGTGTGATGTCTGTCTGTTTGTGTGTGTGTGTGTGTGGGCAGATGTCATTGTGTGATGCCTGTTTGTATGTATTTTTGTGTTTCAAATGTGTTTATGCGTGTCTGTATATGTTTGTGTGTGTGTATGACTGCATGCGGCCTCCTGCTGAGTATAGTTGGCGCCGTGCGGCCTCCTGATGTCTCTGGGGGGGCTCCGTGCAGCCTCCCGCTGTGTATAGATGGCTACATGCGGCCCCTCGCTGTTTATAGACGGCGCCGTGCGCCCCCCCGCTGTGTATAGATGGCTACGTGCGCCCCCCGCTGTGTATAGATGGCTACGTGCGGCCCCCCGCTGAGTATAGATGTCGCCGTGCGGCCTCCTGCTGTGTATAGATGGCTACGTGCGGTCTCCCGCTGAGTATAGATGGCGCTGTGCGGCCTCCTGCTGTCTCTGGGGGGAGCGCCGTGCGGCATCTATACTCAGCAGGAGGCCGCACGTAGCCAGCTATACACGTATACTCAGCAGGAGGCCGCACGTAGCCATCTATACGGTGCCATCTATACACAGCGGGAGGCCGCACGGCGCCATCTATACACAGTGGGAGGTCGCACGGCGCCATCTATACACAGCGGGAGGCCGCACGGAGCCATCTATACACAGCGGGAGTCTCAGTGTTTTGCAAGAGCAGTCAATAAATTCTGCTTGACTAATTCTGAGCACCATAAAGTCTGGTTCGCTTCTAACCTGCTGTCTTCATTTTCAGCTTGCTGAATTCTAACTCATTTACTGTCATTCGAGACGATGCCTTTGCTGGTCTCTTTCACCTTGAATACCTGTAAGTGTTCCACTTAATGTCATATTTTTGATTCTGTTCTTCTTCATCTTTTGGCATGTGCAATTGTATGAGCAAGTATTCATATGAATTTATGACCTACTTAAACCTTGGAGGACCTTAAATTTTATTCAATCAATTTTTTTTCCAGTTTAAAACTATGGGACATATATGTGCCTTGGTCCTCAAAGGGTTTTTAAAGGGGCTGCAAACATAAATATGAAAAAAATAATTCAATTAGTGCTTTTTGTGTTTATTTAATTTTTATTTGAAGTCCATTTTTTTTATATACTTTGAAATTAAGCTCTACCCCATGGAATGAAGCCCTACCTACATGACATCTGAGAGCTACATGGATCCCGCTTGTGTGGTGCCTGTCCGTCACTACTATTCAGTTTTAGGGTCCACTCACTAAGCCATATATTCTCTCATGCAAGAGAATAGGGCCAATTATGCTAATGACACTCGGCTCAAACTCTGTCAGAGCTTCAACTGAGTGTGATCCGATTCTCTCGCAGCACAGATATGGAGAAGATGGAGAACTTACTTTCTCCATCTTCTCCATAGTCTCTGTGAGTGTTCATCGGACTGCACTTGGATGACGTCCGAGTGCAGTCCAATGTTTTACGTGCACTCATAGACTTGTATGGGTGCACATGGTCCGAATATCGAATGAGATTATTTTCTCATGCCAATAATCGCACTGTCCCATAGTATAACATAGAGCCGAGTCCTATCCGATAAAACATCACATAGCATTCGGCCGTGTTATACGACAGTGTGAGCGAGCCCTTAGAGTCAAGGAATATTTACATGTAGATGATGATATTACTCTCCAAGTGTATATTTTTTTAGGCGAGTTCATAGTAAATGCTTTGCATTTTTGACATGTGATCAACTAAAGAGCAAGAAAGATTTAGGACCTCCCCTATAGAGAAACGAAAAATAGTTTGGAGGACTTGCATGTCCTTTTTATTTATTATGAGAAAATCATAAAAGATCCAGTTTTTTAACCATGCTGTGACTTTCTGCTGAGGGAGAGGGAGAGAGCTGCCCTATTCAGAGTCTGTAATAAGACCTGCTGACAAAAGTGTTGAAGATACAGTCTAACGTGAATTAACAATGAAAAAAAGTTAATTTAACAAATGGCTTGTATTTTTTTTAATACAAACTTTTTTGTCTTTACAGCTCTTTTAAAGGGAATCTGTCATCAGGTTTTTGCCACCTAATCTGAGAGCAGCATAATGTAGGGTTAGAGGCACTGATTCCAGTAATGTGTCACTTACTGGGCTGCTTAGTGTTGTTTTGATAAAATCATTGATTTGTCAGAAGGTAATTATCACTAGATGACTAGTAAGTTCTGTAGGACCCCACCCCCATCACTGATCAGTAGATTTCTGTGTACACTGAGCATGGGCAGAAAGCTGCCAATCAGTGGTGTGGGTGGGGCTATACAGAGCGCAGCATTCAGAGAGCTGCTAGATCTGCAGCAGATAAAACGGTGATTTTCTCAAAATGGCAATAAGTAGCTGAAAAAGTGACACATCGCTGGAATCAGGGTATCTGCCCCAATATTGTGCTGCTCTCAGATGAGGCAGCACAATTAATATTATGCCAAATTAATTTCCCATGAACTATCACATGATCTATCACAGGGGATCATGTGACATGTCACGTGATAAATCAGCTGTGTGGAGGGGGCCCGCGCCTTCTAAACTGCCCGGGGCCCTTGCTACTCTTAATCCACCCCTGCCTATATCCCCGGAGCGGCCTGGCTGCCCCAGTATGCCGGCGAGTCGCATACCTTGGGCGACTTTAAAGAAAGGCTGTATAGCCTGTTCAAAGTTTATCCCCTGACAGAAGAATAGAAGGTAAGCATACTGATAGGGCAGTTAACTGGTGCGGCCCAGCGGGAGGTAAAGTCTTGGACAGCTGAGGAGAAAAGGACTGTAAGGGGTGTTCTGACCCGTCTACGGGACACCTTTGATGCCCGTACCTCAGCAGAAATCAAAATGCGGTTCTATGGATGTAAGCAGCGAGCTCAAGATAGCATCCGAGATTATGCCCTAAATTTACAGGAAGCCTTGGGGGCAATTAAGCAAGCTGACCCTGGCAGCGTGCAGGATACAGATAAACTATTGACTGACCAGTTCATAGAAGGTCTGCTGTCCAGCGCCCACAGAACCCAGCTGCGCCTCATGGCCCTACAGAACCCCGATTTGACTTTTGCACAGTTCAACGATAGGGCCATCCGGGTGCTCCGAGAACCTACACCGGGTGGCGCTGTAGCTTCCCGGCGCCCAGCCATCCCTTACCACCAGGGGGCGGCGCCCTATCCCGCAGACCTTGTGGGGGCTGATGCGCAGGCCCTAAATCCATCCCCGCCTGCAAACCTGCACCATCAGGTCCAAGAACTAACAAAGAGTGTTGCTGCATTGTCCAGGACCGTACAGTCGTTACAGATGGACCCGTCAGGACCAATCAAGCTGGCTTCCAGTCCGGAGGATGTCCCGTGGCGTCGACGGAGGAGGATCCCGTCGTTCAGAGGGAGGCCCGCCGATCATTACACTGAGGATGGACAGCCGATTTGCCGCCGTTGCAGCCAGCCGGGACACGTAGCCAGGTACTGTACTTTAAATGGGTCCGACCTGGGGCAAAGGGCCAACCCCCAGGCATAAGGTCATCAGGCCCATCTAATTGGCGTGATAAGTAGGTAGGGGAACGCCCGGTTTTACCCGTAGTGCTGGACGGTATCCCCATGAGTGCACTGCTGGACACTGGGTCCCAAGTGACCACCATCCAATATGTACTTTTTAAGCAGTACTGGAGTGACACTGATATAACTCGTTATCCAGATGATGACTTGAGCATCATCGCCAGCAATGGTCAACCCGTGCCGCAGGTGGGGTTCAGAGAGATGACCATTAAGATTGGTAAAGTTGAACTGCCGGCACAGGGAGTGATCATTGTGGACATTGACCGTCGAGAAAGTCACCCTAAAATAACCTTGGGTACTAATGTGATTGAAAATTGTCTTTCAGAAGCAATTGTAATTTTGCAGCAGGTGGCGATGAATGTGAGCTCCAGCCAGCAGAGGGTCCTCCAGAAGGAGATAAGAGCCCTGATGAGATGGCAACAGGTAGAACTGTCTGGTGGTGAGATCGGTAGCGTGAGGAATGGATGAGCGACCCGTTCCCCATTGCCATGCCCCCCAAAAGTGAAATGATCTGGTGTCGGAATGCAATCGGGTTAAGAGGGAGAGACTACCAAGCCATGGTAGAACCCGTGTACTCAGACAGCAGGCCCACCATTTTGACAGCCCAGGGGGTGGTCGATGTCCGCCATGGAAGGGTGCCCGTCTGGATCTTAAACATTGGGGAAAGGGAAGTACACTTGCCTTGGTACGCTACACTAGCCAAATTGTATACTGTTGAACACAATGCTGTCAGGGCCATGGAACCCTTGCCTCCATCTCCCCAAGCAGAGGGTAATGGTTCCCAGAAACCCAAGGAGGACTGGTGCCAGAAACTCCACGTGGGTGCTGACTCCACTCCCTTGCACCAAAAACAAGGAGTCTACCGGGTGGTTCAAGAGTACGAGAGAATCTTTAGTAAGCACCCGCTAGACTTCGGCAGAGTGAAAGGGGTAGAACACCACATCCCCATGGGGAGCCACCCACCAATAAAAGAAAGATACAGATCTGTACCACCCCGCACACTATCAGAACGCAAAGGGCATGCTGAGAGAAATGAAGGAAGCCGGGGTCATTAGAGACAGTTGTAGCCCCTGGGCAGCCCCCTTGGTTCTGGTAAAAAAGAAAGACTGTACTATGAGAATGTGTGTGGACTATAGAGAAGTCAATCGTATCACCCATAAAGACGCATACCCGTTGCCTAGAATAGAGGAGTCTTTGGTCGCACTAAAATCAGCTAATTTCTTCTCTACTTTGGACCTTACTAGTGGGTACTGGCAGGTTCCTGTGGCAGAGGCTGATAAGGAGAAGACCGCCTTCACCACCCCGATGGGATTAAGTGAATTCAACTATATGCCGTTCGGGTTCTGCAACGCACCCGGGACCTTCCAGAGGCTGATGGAATGCTGTCTAGGGCACCGAAACTTTGAGACGGTCCTACTTTACCTGGACGACGTGATTGTCTATTCGAAGACTTACGAGGACCATCTAAAGCACCTGGCCGAGGTGTTCGATGCCCTGGCAGGCTTTGGCATGAAAGTGAAACCCTCCAAGTGCCATCTGTTAAAGCCGAAGGTACAGTACCTGGGACATGTGGTGAGTGCAGAAGGAGTAGCCCCCGACCCTGCAAAATCACGGCAATAAAGAACTGGCCAAGCCCCTCTAACATAAAAGAAGTGAGGCAGTTCCTCGGGTTGGTAGGCTACTACCAAAGGTTCATCCCCAGGTTCACCAAGATGGCAGCCCCTATGCAGGACCTCCTTATAGGACAATCTAAGACCAGAAGCCAAAAGCCACCCTTCAAGTGAGACAAGCCGGAAGAGGAGTCCTTCCGCCAGCTGAAGATGGCCCTCACGGGGGATGAGATCCTGGCCTACCCTGATTATGGCCAGCCTTTTATCCTCCACACAGACGCCAGTAATGTGGGGCTGGGAGCCGTACTGTCACAGAACCAACAGGGCAGAGAAAGGGTGATCGCGTACGCCAGCCGGAAGCTGAGGCCCACCGAGAGAAACCCGGAGAATTACAGCTCCTTTAAGCTGGAGTCCTTGGCAGTGGTGTGGGACGTAACAGAACGTTTCAAGCATTACCTGGCCTCTGTGAAGTTCACTGTGTACACGGACAACAATCCGTAGACACATCTGGACAATGCGAGACTTGGTGCCCTAGAGCAGCGGTGGATGGCCCGGCTAGCAAACTATGACTTCACCATCAAGTACCGGGCAGGCCGAGCCAATGCCAATGCAGATGCCCTATCGAGAATTCCCCACTTGCCTGATGAGGGAGAAGATCCAGATGAGTTGGAGGAAATAGAGCTCCCTGCATTCCACCGGTACGGGGCCACTCAGTACTCCCACCGTGTAAGAGACAAAGACTTGACCACTGTCATGTTCAATCCCTTACCTCACCACGGCTGGGCTGAAACGCAAGATAGTGACCCTGCAATTCGCCTGGTGAAAGACCTGTTGACCCAGGCAGACGCTAGCCCTGGCTCGGACGCTCCAGAGGAAGCCAAGCAGTTATGGAAGGAGAAAAGCAGGCTATTCCTCTACGAAGGTAAGCTGTGCAGAAGGCTTGTCAACCACCGGACGCACGAGCTGACCTGGCAGGTAGTGGTCCCGAGACGAGATGCAGCAATGGTCCTGGAGGCCTACCATGACAGAGCGGGACACTTCGGGTGGAAGAAACTGGAGTTCCTACTGAGAGAGCGGTTCTACTGGGTCGGAATGAGAGGGGCCATAGAGAAGTGGTGCAGGGACTGCGGCCCATGTAACCTCAGAAGGAAGGACGGTACCAGCCAGAAGACGCCCTTGATGCCCATCATCACCAGGCAGCCTCTTGAGCTGGTAGCTCTGGACCATGTGAAACTGGCTCCAAGCCGGTTGGGCTACGTCTATGCCCTGACAATAGTGGACCCACTATTCCCGGTTCCTGGTGGTGGTTCCTGTTAAAGACTTGACAGCCCAAACAGCGGCCAGAGCCTTCCAACAACACTTCTGCCGTCCACACGGGTATCCGGAACAGGTCTTGACAGATCAAGGTCCAGGGTTTGAGGCTGAAATCTTCCAGGAGTTCTGCAACCTCTACGGCTGTAAGAAGATTCGGACAACGTCTTACCACCCACTAACCAACGGGCTATGTGAGAAAATGAATAATATCGTCATTGATCTCCTCAAAACGTTGCCCCTGGAAGAACGCAGCCTGTAGCCGGAGAAGCTGCCAGACCTGATAGACTTATACAACCATATCTTGGTGAATGCTACAAATTGCACCCCGGCTTACCTGATGAGGGCAAGACCAGGTAAGCTGCCGATAGACCTGGACATGGGAGTCCTGACCCCCGAGGACACCTCCCCAGATGCGGACTGGGATACGGAACGGCGGCTACAGTACAAGAAGGTACAGGAGAGTGTGGAGAGGAGTCTGGCTCAAGCGAGAGAAAAGCAAGAGAGGCTCTTCAACCAACACGCCCCTGCTGGTTCCCTGGAACCTGGTGAGCAGGTCCTGAAGCGGAAGAGAAGGCTTCACAAGCTAGATGACCAGTGGGAGAGCGACCCGTACACAGTACTGCAGTCCAACCACAACAACCCGAAGGTATGTGTAATTACCAAGGATGGAGGAGAAACCACTAGCACCGTCTCCAGAGACCACCTAAAAAGGTGCCCCAAGCAACTACAGAGTGCAGGAGAAGATCAAGATGACCTTGAACCCGCAGAAGACAAGAAAGAAATGATCAGCACAGTTCTTGGAGAGTTCCCCCGGTCCTGGACTCGGATAAATGATGCAATAGTGGTACCCGTCCTACACTTCCTTCAACCAACCCAGCAGGAACCTACAGGAGAGCAGGAGGAATTAGAAGACCAAGCAGCCCTAGAGGCAGAAGAACCCATGCCAGCAGCCCAAGAGAGTCAACCCTCTGCTGACAGTGAGCCTGCCATACCTGCGGTAAGCCAAAGGACCCGCAGATAGCTGTATATTGTAAATGTTTTATGTTTGTTGCCTGGTTGCTAATTATGTTTTTCCAGTCTTTCTAGTTCATGGACTAACAGGTTATGGACGCTGAATAACCGGAACTGTCTTGTAGATAGTTGCACTTGGTGCCCTCTTTCGAAGATGGCCACGGAAGAAAAATCTGTCCGGTGTGGCCTCCTTGTGGCCCAAAGTAGAGAGCTCAGCCTTGTCGCCACGCCCAAGGCCAGGAACTTGGGGTTTATGGAAACAGGTCCCCACACCGTGGAAAACTTCACCTTGTTGGGTGACATGGACACCCGGTCACGGAAGCGCTGTGACCTCAAGGACAAAATATACTTGTGTATATGTTATGTTGTCATTTATACCCTGTATTTGTGGTTCCTGTTTAGTCCGAAGTACTAAATTTTACTAGGGGAGAATGTGTCACCCCAGGCCTGGATGCCACAAACAATAATCTGTGTCTGAGAGCAGGAGGGAGGTCCACTGGTTAGGGACAATTAGCATACAGCACCTCCTGTCCCAGGCCAGCAGGGGGAGCTGGCTGCCCCTATAAAAGCTGGAACTGGGGGCAGGGTTAGAGAGAACTGGAAGACCTAGCTCAGGAGTGAGACTAGTCCCAGAGAAGGAGGGACAATTCAGCTGTAGCTGAGGAGTCCGTGAGGCAGAGGAGAAACTGCAAGCCAGGGACAGAGGCGACGAGAGCCGGTCCTGGAAGAGAACCAATCTACCGGGCATTGGGGTCCGGGGCTGTCAGGGTTACAAGCCCAGCAGCAGAGAACCAACCTGCGAGGGATTTCAGGTCCCTTGGCCTAAGAATCCTGGAGGCTCCGCCACACAGAGGGACCAGTACAGCGAGGAGCAAGTGACGCACCCCCTGGGCCAGTGTTGTTTGGGGGATACCCGGAGCCGGATCAGATGGGGGTTGTAGTCTCCGAGTGGCGGTGACCCGGTCCGTGCCCAGGGTGTCAAGCTCAGTGTGTGGCAGTCCTTACAGATGTTATTAGTGTTCTTTTGTGTCGACTACGCCACCCGTTGATGTGCGGTCAATACGGCCGCCGCTGCAGCAGGGTCCGCTGAGGCTGGTGGTGTGTGCGCAGCTTGGTAGTAGTATAACCCCCAACGGGAGGGGTATAGCCTCAGGGGGTCAGTCGCAGAGGATGGGGGTTGTGGTGGTGCAGTGAGAGTGGTAATAAGACTCCGAGTCGGGCTGTGCAGTTCAGGGTTTTTACTTACTGCAGATGTTCTGGTCACTCCGGCCTTGAGTGACCACCCGAGCCGTGCTGCGTCCACCAGGTCCTGGACTCGGCCAACCCCCAGGTGATTCTGGAGCGTGGTCCTGAGCTCCCTTTCTGACTTGTCCTCCTCTCTGGCCTTCCCCACCAGGGATCCACCTATGTCCGGCTCCCTCGGGCCTCTTGTTGGTAAACCCTTGTCTCTGGGTTCCCTGACCCTATGCACGGTTTGCCTTCCGGGTGGATTTAGTGGGTGGTCGTGACAGATTCTGCCCACGACCTCCGGTCTCTGGCTAAGGATTAGTGCCCTCCACCAGCTTGGGATCCGGTACCCTTGTGCCAACTCTTCACCCTCTGGTCTAATTTGGGCTCTTGGAGTTCCTTCTTTCTCCCCCTCTGGGTCCTTCTTTCTCCTCTCTCTCTCTGGGCCTTGGAGCTGCTCTGCTTCTCTGCTCTCTTCCTCTACAAAAGACAGGCTGACTGACTGACCCTGATCTAAGATGGTTCCCACCTTATATACTCCCTCTATGTGTGAGCTCAGGTGACCAGCACCCAATGAGCTCCTAGCATTACCCAGACTGCTCCCCCTATCTGCCCCTACACTACTGGGATGTTCCACCCCCCTCCCACTCCAGCCAGGAACAGACACGGTCGTACCTGCACATTTCTTAAGTGGGAGTACCGTTGGTCTGCCCCCCCGGAAATGGGATGTATGTAGTGCATGCAGTCTATCTGAGCTCAGTTCCACACTCCATCCTTACCCGGGAGTGGAATACCACACCTCTGGGTTGAGGTGCAATACCCCTGTAGCAGCCGAATCCTCAGGGTGCTACATTCCCCCCTGGTAAATCACAGCACGTCCTCGGGCTGTAAGATACAAAAACATCCAAAACATACAATTATTTTTCATAAACATCAACATATAAAACAACATATAAAACATCACATATATTATCAGCAATAAAAACTTTTTCATATAAAACATTCTTGTAAATATTCTTGTTTCTGGTTCCTCCGGTCACGGTGCAACTTGTGACCGGGTAAAGTGCGACAGTCTTTTCTTGAAAACAAAACTCGGCTTTCCTATAAAACCAGTAGGGGGCGCTTTAGGAAGCGCAACTATATACAAAAGGGGATATGGCCGCTCTCAGTCCTCGGCCAGGTATTAGGAATAGGGACACACGGGTAAACAGTTCACTCTTGTCCCAACGGTGACATATTTAAAGCAGCAACAGTTTTTGGTACCCCGACGGGCAACTATATACAGTCTCTTCTCTACCATACTCAACGACGGCGTCCTCCTGCTCTTTCTTTGGATTCAGTTTCTGTTTCAGACCCGTCCGGGTCCTCTTGCTCCTCCTCACACCGCAGCTCCTCCTCCGTCAGGCGATGCACATGGAGGGCGTAGGGTCCTTTGGCACACTTGTGCCGGGTGAAGGTGACCTCGTCCCCTAAATACAGGTCACGACCTCTGTGTCCCTCCGGCAGATGGCTCTCTACGTCTCTGCGTGTGACAAAGACGTCGCCGGGGGTATGATGGTCTCTGATGAAGCCCCACCCATGCTGCAAATTGAACTTTATCACAGTCCCGATGGTGCGGGGACCATGCGCTGCACGGGGATCTCTCCTGGTCCGGCTCTTCTGCTCCGCGCTCCTTATTTGGGCTTGCTGTTCCCGGACCCGCCTCTCTCTCCGCTCCTTCTCGAAAACCTCGAGCTGCTGCCGGCAGCACTCTGCACGCTCCGCTGCGGCCGCCCGAGTCTCCTGAGTGAACCCCATGAGGTCTTCTCCGGTGGGGTCCCACTCAAACTGTGCCTCCTCCAGCGGGGGCGAGGTCCTCTTTACGGGCTTCGGAGCCGGAATCAGGGGCTCGCACATGGGCCTTGCTCTCTGGAGCTCCAGTTGAATGTACTCCTCAGGCCATATGAAGGGCTGCCCATCCGGGCACGTGTGCTGGGCAAATAGATTTTCGCCCAGGTGCGGCACTCGAGATGCTATAGGCGCTGTGGTGGTAGCGGCGCCCGGATTGACCAGGCCTTGCGACCAGGCCGGCGGCACCTTAAAGGCAAAGGGCACCGTAAGAACGGCGGCGCCCTGGGTTATTCGGCCCTGCGACCAGGCCGGGGGCTCCGCGGAGGTAGGGGGCGCTGTTGGTATTGCGGCGCCCGGGGGTACTAGGCCTTGCGACCAGGCCGATGGTACTTCCTGCTTGGCCACGCTCGAGGTCGAGGCGTGTGACGTCACAGGGGTCGCGGCCGCGGCTTCCGGTTGAGGCCTAGTCGGCGGCGGTGACGATGCAGCGACGGGCACGGCAGGGGGAACTTCGGGCTCTGCGACGGGGAGCTGGGGCAGGTACGCGGTTTCCCGGCTCGGGGTATAGACGTCCCCTTTACCTGCCTCCATTCGTTCGGCTCCCTTCTCGGCGCCGTCTCCGGCCTTCAGTCCTCCTGCACCATCCTCAGAGGCGGTCTGTCTCCTCGTCTCGGGTGGCGTGCTCCGCTGACGGGTTTCGGTCTGCTGGGCCATCTCTCGGCTCCACTCCGTCAACGCCTCCCGCTGCACCCGGGCCATCCTCCGTGCGAGGCCCTCCAGCGCAGTCTGTGCACACTCCCGATCTCGGGGGAGCTGTGCCAGGATCTCCACTAAGCCTAGTGGGCTTGTTGCTTGCAGCAGGCTCCTGACCACTGGGTCGGTGCTGCCTGTCTCTCCCTCCATCTCCGGGTATGTTCTCTCTGGACTCTTCTCCAGACGTCTTGTCTCCGGGTGCGCTCTCTCTAGACTGCTCCAGGCGGCACCCATCTTTGCTCTTTTGTTCTGTCTCCGCCCACATCGAGGGTGGTCCCGGGGCAACTTCAGTTCCAGGGGCAGTTCTCTCACGCTGATGGACACTTCCAGCATCACAGTCTCTGTTGGTGGGCGCGGTTTCCGCTTTTGGCGCCATTCTTCGACCTGGCCCACGATGGGAGGTGGCCTTTTGCCACCCTCTGGCACGCCCATAATGGCGTCCGCTCTTCCAAGGCGGGAAATCTTTGGAAATGGCGGGAATCGTCTCCCAGTGGCGGGAAACTCCATGGATGGCGGGAAAAAGCTGCAAATGGCGGGCAACCGGCGGGAAACGACTTGTGATGGGGCCCGTTGGCGGGGACCCTCCGGAACCGGCGGGAGACTTCTTTTTGAGGTAACGGTGAACTTTTCTTCAGGCACGCAGTACCCGGTTGTTGCGGGCACGTAATCCTGCCGACTACGCCAAAGTTGACGCACCTCCTGGGCCAGTGTTGTTTGGGGGATACCCGGAGCCGGATCAGATGGGGGTTGTAGTCTCCGAGTGGCGGTGACCCGGTCCGTGCCCAGGGTGTCAAGCTCAGTGTGTGGCAGTCCTTACAGATGTTATTAGTGTTCTTTTGTGTCGACTACGCCACCCGTTGATGTGCGGTAAATACGGCCGCCGCTGCAGCAGGGTCCGCTGAGGCTGGTGGTGTGTGCGCAGCTTGGTAGTAGTATAACCCCCAACGGGAGGGGTATAGCCTCAGGGGGTCAGTCGCAGAGGATGGGGGTTGGGGTGGTGCAGTGAGAGTGGTAATAAGACTCCGAGTCGGGCTGTGCAGTTCAGGGTTTTTACTTACTGCAGATGTTCTGGTCACTCCGGCCTTGAGTGACCACCCGAGCCGTGCTGCGTCCACCAGGTCCTGGACTCGGCCAACCCCCAGGTGATTCTGGAGCGTGGTCCTGAGCTCCCTTTCTGACTTGTCCTCCTCTCTGGCCTTCCCCACCAGGGATCCACCTATGTCCGGCTCCCTCGGGCCTCTTGTTGGTAAACCCTTGTCTCTGGGTTCCCTGACCCTATGCACGGTTTGCCTTCCGGGTGGATTTAGTGGGTGGTCGTGACAGATTCTGCCCACGACCTCCGGTCTCTGGCTAAGGATTAGTGCCCTCCACCAGCTTGGGATCCGGTACCCTTGTGCCAACTCTTCACCCTCTGGTCTAATTTGGGCTCTTGGAGTTCCTTCTTTCTCCCCCTCTGGGTCCTTCTTTCTCCTCTCTCTCTCTGGGCCTTGGAGCTGCTCTGCTTCTCTGCTCTCTTCCTCTACAAAAGACAGGCTGACTGACTGACCCTGATCTAAGATGGTTCCCACCTTATATACTCCCTCTATGTGTGAGCTCAGGTGACCAGCACCCAATGAGCTCCTAGCATTACCCAGACTGCTCCCCCTATCTGCCCCTACACTACTGGGATGTTCCACCCCCCTCCCACTCCAGCCAGGAACAGACACGGTCGTACCTGCACATTTCTTAAGTGGGAGTACCGTTGGTCTGCCCCCCGGAAATGGGATGTATGTAGTGCATGCAGTCTATCTGAGCTCAGTTCCACACTCCATCCTTACCCGGGAGTGGAATACCACACCTCTGGGTTGAGGTGCAATACCCCTGTAGCAGCCGAATCCTCAGGGTGCTACACAAGCAACAGGTACCCAAGGCCCTAGTCGCATGCCATACAGGCGAGAAGTACACGGCCAGTTCAGGGACGTGGGCTATTACACCACGAAAAGGGGGATAGTCAGAAAGAGCATAGAGAGAACGGTAGGCCTACACACTCACCCTGACCAGTGGGGCTCGCCCGAATGCTCTCAGACACCCAGGCCCATTCCTAACCGGTACTGTTGGGTCATTAATAATATCTACAATAAAGACCCTGAACTGTTTGAAGCGGACTCTGAACTCTTACTATTGCGGCCTGCACTATCACCCCCAACATCCACCTACACTGCCCTGAGGCTACACTCTTCCCGTGGGGAGTTATCCTACACCTGTGCTGCACACCAACACCAGCCTCAGCAGTCTGCCTCGCAGCGGCGGTTATCCCTGACCGTAATCCACGGGTGGCGTAGTCGGACATTCAAAACACTGATAAATAGACTGCCACCATTTGGTCTGACCACCCTGAGCCACGGGATCGGGTTACCACTACTACCCCCATCAGCACCGTACACTAGAAGGCCCGGTTCCGTGTACCCCACGGCCCAGGGGGCGAGTCATGTGCATCAAATTATACATACAGATATGGGGCAGTGGGGCTTCATACTATATACAGGTGCTTCTCACAAAATTAGAATATCATCAAAAGTTAGTTTATTTCATTTCTTCAATGCAAAAAGTGAAACTCCTATATTATATAGAGTCATTACACACAGAGTGATCTATTATATAGAGTCATTACACAGAAGAATCTATTATATAGAGTCATTACACACAGAGGGATCTATTATATAGAGTCATTACACAGAGGGATCTATTATATAGAGTAATTACACACAGAGGGATCTATTATATAGAGTCATTACACAAAGAGGGATCTATTATATAGAGTCATTACACACAGAGTGATCTATTATATAGAGTCATTACACACAGAGGGATCTATTATATACAGTCATTACACACAGAGGGATCTATTATATAGAGTCATTACACACAGAGGGATCTATTATATAGAGTCATTACACACAGAGGGATCTATTATATAGAGTCATTACACACAGAGGGATCTATTATATAGAGTCATTATGTAGCACCCTGAGGATTCGGCTGCTACAGGGGTATTGCACCTCAACCCAGAGGTGTGATATTCCACTCCCGGGTAAGGAAGGAGTGTGGAACTGAGCTCGGTAGGCTGCATGCACTACACACATCCCATTTCCGGGGAACAGGCCGACGGTACTCCCACTTAGAAATGTGCAGGTACGACCGAGTCTGTTCCTGGCTGGAGTGGGAGGGGGGTGGTACATCCCATGTAGTGTAGGGGCAGATAGGGGGAGCAGCCTGGGTAAAGTTAGGAGCTCATTGGGTGCTGGTCACCTGAGCTCACACATAGAGGGTGTATATAAGGTGGGCACCAACTAAGAACAGGGTCAGTCAGTTGCAGAGAACAAGTCAGGAGCAGAGGAGAGAAGAAAGACCCAGAGTGAGAGAGGAGAAAAGAGAGAGACCCAGAGGCACAGAAGAAAAGGACTCCGAGATCCCAACTAAAATCCCCGGGTGAAGAGTCGGCATCAGGGTACCGGAACCCAAGCTGGTGGGGGTAAAAACATTCCCCAGCCAGAGACCGGAGACCGTGGGCAGCGTTTGCCACGGTCACCCACCACATCCACCCCGAAGGCACACCACGTGGAGGGTCAGGGAACCCAAGGCCAAGGGTCTCCCAACAGAAGGCCCGAGGGAGCTGGACCTAGGTGGATTACTGGTGGGGACGGCCAGAGAACGGGACAGAAAGAGAGCTCAGGGCCACGCTCCGGACTTGTTTGGGGGTTGGCCGGATCCAGGACCTGGTGGACGCAGCACGGCTCGGGTGGTCACTCGAAGCTGGAGTGACCAGCACAACATCTGCAGTAAGTAAACACCCTTAACTGCACAACCCGACTCTGTCTTCACTGCCGTCTGCACCGCACCACCACAACCCCCATCCTCTGCACCTGTCCCCTCTGAGGCTATACCCCTCCCGTTGGGGGTTATCCCACCAAGCTGCGCACCCACCATCAGCCTCAGCGGACCCTGCTGCAGCGGCGGCCACAGTGACCGCATCACAACGGGTGGCGTAGTCGACACAAAAGAACTCTTAATAACATCTGTAGGACTGCCACATAACACTGAGCTTGACGCCCTGGGCACGGGCCGGGTCACAGCCGCTCGGAGACTACAACCCCCCATCTGATCCGGTGCCGGGTATTCCCCTCAAAAAGGAATATGTCCCAGGGGGCGCGTCAACTTTGGCGTAGTCGGCAGGATTACGTGCCCACAACAACCGGGTACTGCGTGCCTGAAGAAAAGTGCAAGTTTACCTCAGAAAGAAGTCTCCCGCCGGTTCCGGAGGGTCCACGCCATCGGACTCCATCACCAGTCGTTTCCCGCCGATTGTCCGCCATTTCCAGCTTGTTCCCGCCATCTGCAGAGTTTCCCGCCACTGGGCGACGCTTCCCGCCAAATCCGCAGATTTCCCGCCTTGGAAGAGCAGCGGACGCCATTATGGGCGTGCCAAAGGAGGGCAGGAGGCCGCCTCCCATCGTGGGCCAGGACAGAAAATGGCGCCAAAAGTGGAAACCGCCCCCACCAACAGAGACTGTGATGCTGGAGGTGTCTGTCAGCGTGAAAGAACTACCCCTGGAGCTGACAGTCACCGAGTTGCCCCGGGACCGCCCTCGAAGTGGGAGGAGACGAAAGAAAAGAACGAAGATGGGTGCCGCCTGGAGCAGTCTGGAGCGAGCGCACCCGGAGGCAAGAAGTCTGGAGAGGAGTAGCAGAGAAGCTCACCCGGAGATGTCCAGAGAGCAGAGCAGCACCGGCCCGCTGGCCAGGAGCCTGCTGGAAGAAGAGCAGAGCAGCACCGACCCGTTGGTCAGGAGCCTGCTGGACACCACGACCCCACTAGGCCTAGTGGAGGTCCTTGCACAGCTCCCCCGAGACCGGGAGTGTGCACAGACTGCCCTGGAGGGCCTCGCACAGAGGATGGCCCGGGTACAGCGAGAGACATTGGCGGAGTGGAGCCGGGAGATGGCCCAGCAAACCAAGACCCGGAGCACGCCAGCCGAGATGAGGAAGCAGACCGCCTCTGAGGATGGCGCGGGAGGACCCAAGGCCGGAGACGGCGCCGAGGAGGGAGCCGAACGCATGGAGGCAGGTAAAGGGGACGCCTATACCCCAAGCCGTGACACCGCTTACCTGCCCCAGCTCCCCGTCGCAGAGCCCGAAAGTCCCCCTGCTGTGCCCGAAAACGCCATGTCACCGACGCAGACTAGGCCCCAACCGGAAGCCGCCGCCGCGACCCCTGTGACGTCACACGCCTCGACCCCGAGCGTGACCAAGCAGGAAGTACCACCAGCCTGGTCGCAGGGCCTAGAATTCCCGGGCGTCGCATCACCAACAGCGCCCCCTACCTCCGCGGAGCCTCCGGCCTGGTCGCAAGGCCAGGTAGCCCAGGGCGCCGCCGTATTAACGGTGCCCTTCACCTTCCAGGTGCCCCAGGCCTGGCCGCAAGGCCTGGGCAACCAGGGCGCCACCACCACCGCGCCCGCACCCGTAAAACCAAGGGTGCCGCGTCTGGGAGAGGACTTGTTTGCCCAGCACACGTGGCCGGACGGGCAGCCTTTCATCTGGCCCCAGAAGTATTACGAACTGGAGCACCAGAGGAGGGTTGGGGCCATGTGTGCACCCCTGATCCCGGCTCCGAAGCCCGTAATAAGGATCTCGCCCCCGCTAGCGGAAGCGCAGTTTGAGTGGGACCCCACCGGAGAAGATCTAATGGGGTTCACTCAGGAAACCAGGGCAGCTGCAGCAGAGCGCGCTGAGTGTTGCCGCCAACAGCTCGAGGAGTTTGCGAGGGAGCAGAGAGAGAGGCGGGTCCGGGAACAACAGGCCCAAATAAGGAGCGCCGAGCAAAAGAGCCGGACCAGGAGGGACCCCCGTGCAGCGCACAGTCCCCGTACCACCGGGACTGTAATAAAGTTTAACCAGCAGCACGGGTGGGGCTTCATCAGAGACAACAACACCCCCGGCGACGTCTTTGTCACGCGCAGAGACGTGGAGTCCCATCTGCCGGAGGGGCACAGAGGTCGTGACCTCTACATCGGAGACGAGGTCACCTTTACCCGGCACAAGTGTGCCAAAGGACCTTACGCCCTCCACGTACACCGCCTGACGGAGGAGAAGTTGCAGTGCGAGGAGGAGGAGCAAGAGGACCCGGACGGGTCTGAAGTTACAACCAGCTATAAGCAAAGAGCAGGAGGAAAACGCCGTTGAGTGCGGCAGAGCAGTGGATGTAAATAGTTACCCGACCGGGTACCAAAGAAACTGTTGCTACATATATATAGTCCCCGTTGGGACCAGCTGAGTGAACTGTTTACCCGTTAACCCCTTAATCCCACAGGCTGAGGACTGTGAGCAGCCATTCCCTTCCCTCTACCTGGCCGAGGACTGAGAGCGGCCAACTTCCCCTGTATATAGTTGCGCTTCCTAAAGCGCCCCCTACTGGTTTTATAGGAAAACCAGTTTTCCAGAGAGACTGTCGCACTTTACCCGGTCACACGTTGCACAGTGACCGGAGGAGGAGCCAGAGGCGACGAGAATGTTTTATTTGCTAATATATGTTGTTTTATATGTTCATGAAAAAAAAAAAAAAATGTATGTTTTGGTGTTATTTATGTCTTACAGCCCGAGGACGTGCTGTGATTTACCAGGGGGGAATGTAGCACCCTGAGGATTCGGCTGCTACAGGGGTATTGCACCTCAACCCAGAGGTGTGATATTCCACTCCCGGGTAAGGAAGGAGTGTGGAACTGAGCTCGGTAGGCTGCATGCACTACACACATCCCATTTCCGGGGAACAGGCCGACGGTACTCCCACTTAGAAATGTGCAGGTACGACCGAGTCTGTTCCTGGCTGGAGTGGGAGGGGGGTGGTACATCCCATGTAGTGTAGGGGCAGATAGGGGGAGCAGCCTGGGTAAAGTTAGGAGCTCATTGGGTGCTGGTCACCTGAGCTCACACATAGAGGGTGTATATAAGGTGGGCACCAACTAAGAACAGGGTCAGTCAGTTGCAGAGAACAAGTCAGGAGCAGAGGAGAGAAGAAAGACCCAGAGTGAGAGAGGAGAAAAGAGAGAGACCCAGAGGCACAGAAGAAAAGGACTCCGAGATCCCAACTAAAATCCCCGGGTGAAGAGTCGGCATCAGGGTACCGGAACCCAAGCTGGTGGGGGTAAAATCATTCCCCAGCCAGAGACCGGAGACCGTGGGCAGCGTTTGCCACGGTCACCCACCACATCCACCCCGAAGGCACACCACGTGGAGGGTCAGGGAACCCAAGGCCAAGGGTCTCCCAACAGAAGGCCCGAGGGAGCTGGACCTAGGTGGATTACTGGTGGGGACGGCCAGAGAACGGGACAGAAAGAGAGCTCAGGGCCACGCTCCGGACTTGTTTGGGGGTTGGCCGGATCCAGGACCTGGTGGACGCAGCACGGCTCGGGTGGTCACTCGAAGCTGGAGTGACCAGCACAACATCTGCAGTAAGTAAACACCCTTAACTGCACAACCCGACTCTGTCTTCACTGCCGTCTGCACCGCACCACCACAACCCCCATCCTCTGCACCTGTCCCCTCTGAGGCTATACCCCTCCCGTTGGGGGTTATCCCACCAAGCTGCGCACCCACCATCAGCCTCAGCGGACCCTGCTGCAGCGGCGGCCACAGTGACCGCATCACAACGGGTGGCGTAGTCGACACAAAAGAACTCTTAATAACATCTGTAGGACTGCCACATAACACTGAGCTTGACGCCCTGGGCACGGGCCGGGTCACAGCCGCTCGGAGACTACAACCCCCCATCTGATCCGGTGCCGGGTATTCCCCTCAAAAAGGAATATGTCCCAGGGGGCGCGTCAATTACACACAGAGGGATCTATTATATAGAGTCATTACACACAGAGGGATCTATTTTAAGTGTTTATTTCTGTTAATGTTGATGATTATAGCTTACAGCCAATGAAAACACAAACGTCATTATCTCAGTAAATTAGAATACTTCATAACAACAGCTTGAAAAATGTTTTTAAAATCCGAAAAGTTGGCCTACTGAAATGTATGTTTAGTAAATGCCCTCAATAGTTGTTCGGGCTCCTTGTGCATCAATTACTGCATCAATGCGGCAATGTGGCATGGAGGGATCAGCCTGTGGCACTGCTGAGGTTTTATGGAAGCCCAGGTGGCTTTGATAGCAGCCTTCAGCTCATCTGTATTGTGGGGTCTGGGGTCTCATCTTCCTCTTGACAATACCCCATAGATTCTCTATAATAGATTCTCTATGGGGTAAAGGTCAGGCGAGTTTGCTGCCAATCAAGCATAGTGATACTGTTGTGTGTAAACCAGGTATTGGTACTTTTGGCAGTGTGGACAGGGGCCAAGTCCTGCTGGAGAATGACATTTCCATCTCCATAAAGCTTGTGGGCAGAGGGAAGCATGAAGTGCTGTAAAATGTCCTGGTAGACGGCTGCGCTGACTTTGGTCTTGATAAAACACAGTGGACCTCCACCAGCAAATGACATAGCTCCCCAAACCATCACTGATTGTGGAGACTTCACACTAGACCTCCAGCAGCTTGGATTGTGGCCTCTCCACTCTTCCTCCAGACTCTGGGACCTTGATTTCCAAATGAAATGCAAAATTTACTTTTCATCTGAAAACAACACCTTGGGCCACTGAGCATCAGTCCAGGTCTTTTTCTCTTTGGCCCAGGTAAGACGCTTCTGGCGTTGTCTATTGGTCATGAGGGGCTTGACACAAGCAATGCGACACTTGTAGCCCATGTCCTGGATACGTCTGTGTGTGGTGGCTCTTGAAGCAATGACTCCAGCAGCAGTCCACTCCTTGTGAATCTCCCCCAAATTTTTGAATGGCCTTTTCTTAGCAATCCTTTCAAGGCTGCGGTTATCCCAGTTGCTTGTGCACCTTTTTCTACCACACTTTTTCCTTCCACGTCCATTAATATGCTCGGATACAGCACTCTGTGAACAGCTGCTTCTTTAGCAATGACCTTTTGTGGCTTACCCTCCTTGAGGAGTGTGTCAATGACTGCCTTTTGGACATCTGTCAAGTCAGCAGTCTTGCCCATGATTGTGGAGCCTACTGAAACTGACTAAGGGACCTTTTTAAATGCTTAGGAAGCCTTTGCAGGTGTTTCTTGTTAATTCTAATTTACTGAGATAATGACTTTTGTGTTTTCATTGGCTGTAAGCCATAATCATCAACATTAGCAGAAATAAACACTTAAAACAGATCACTCTGTTTGTAATGACTCTGTATAATATATGAGTTTCATTTTTTAGGATTGAAGAACTGAAATAAATTCACTTTTTGATGATATTCTAATTTTCTGAGAAGCACCTGTATGTAGCAGTGCGGCAATTATACTATATACAGTCAGGAGTATAAGTACTTGATACACTGAAAATTTCGAAAGTTTTTCCACCTACAAAGAATGAAGAGGTCTGTTTTGTTCTACTTAACTGCTGCAACTTGGACCTTTAACAGGATTTATATTTCACCTATGAGAAAGCATACTATGTGTATTTGGCAGATTAACTCAGGCTTGTTTATGATAAACTGAATACATGGATTGGAGTCCTATTTGTATACAGAATATTGACTATTAATGCTGGCAGAGTAAGTCTTAGGCTATATTCACACTAGGTGTTTTTTTTCTGCAGCAAAACATAATCTCTTGGCAGGAAAGAAGTAGCGTCAAAAACGCAGGTTTTGGTGTGTTTTTTTGCAGTGGTTCTTGGTGCATTTTTGGTGCGTTTTTCAGGATCCCAAAGTTCAGCTTTGCTTCCACCATAGACACATGAAAACAGGTCACCATTGCAAGACATATGTTCATGAAAAAGTACACATTACAAATGTAATAGGGGGGGGTGAATTGGTCTGGAATAGTTTATCTAAGACCCTGGCAGTGCATTGAATTTGTAGGACACTATTTACTTTCACATTATGGTTTGCCATTGAGTTGCTCAGGCATTGTTCATTTTCACACCTCCCTGGGCCACACGTGTTGTTCAATCTCACACCTAGCTCAACCAATGTTTACTTTGTAGGCATCACTAATTTAATTAAACTGTAATAATCCAAGCTGCTATATCAGGTGACCAAGACAAGATGGTTTAAACTTGGGAAAATCACAAAAGTAAATGTGTGTCACATACTTGCTTTTTTCACTAAAAACGCAGCAAAATGTTCACACTAGGCTTTTTTTCAGCATTTTTTTCCACCACCCTTTTTTTTAATGGGTGAAAAACGCTGAAACAAGTGACATACTCTATTGCAAAAAGCCATGGAAAGCACAAAATACTGAGGACAAATAAGCAAGCTTTGTGCATGAGATTTCGGAAATCTCATAGACTTTGTTGGTACTGTAAAACGCAGCTGAAAATTTGCATAAAAAAGCCCGCTAAAAAAACGTCTAGTGTGAATATAGCCTTGTATAACAGTTCGCCAATGAGTTAGGATATATGACCATGATGCAGAAATGCTGCGGATTTTTCCTAAGCGTTTCTGCATCTCCCTGGATTGTCAAGCGCTTTGCCAAGTGATTTTAGCATCACTTGGAAAAGTGCTTGACAACTTGGTCACACTATATAATTCCATGCAACCGGCATGGATTTATATAGTGTGACCAAGTTACAATGCTGCAAATGCAGCATCAATAATAAAAAAAAAGAATAATAATGGTGAAAAATAAAAAAAAACCATTATACTCATCTTCCGATGGTCCTCGATCTTCTTCTCCGGTGCGTCCGGTGTCTTCGGCGGATCACGGTGCTGTAAAAGGACCTTCCATGACGTCATTTAGTCATGTGACAGGTCACGCGACCGCCGATGTCAGCGGTCGCTTGACCTGTCACATGACTAAATGGCATCATGGAAGGTCATTTTACCACCGCGAGCAGCCGAAGAGCCAGCAGCACCGCCGGGAGCAGACAGGGGCCATCAGAAGGTAAGTATATGTTTATTTTTTATTTTAATTCTATTTTAACTACAGGTACTATGGTACCCGGGTCTGGAGGAGAGTCTCTTCATCTCCTGACCCGGGTACCATCCATGCATTGAGTCGTATAGTATCCACATGTGTATTTTTAGTCATTCGGATGTTATGCGTTCCAATGCAAGTCAATGGCGGCTAAATCGCAGCGACTCTGCAAAATTAAAGGACGTGCTGCGGATTTTTCCGCAATGATAATCCGCAGCGGAAATCTCTGCAGCATGTGCACAGCACATGCGGATTATCATTGGGAACCATTGCAGACCTATCACCAAGCGTTTTTTAAGTGTTTCCGCGGCGGAAGTTACGCTGCAGAAACGCCTAAGAAACGCATAGTGGGCACACAGCCTTAAAAGTTCTATGGTGAAGAAAAACACGTGAGATAATAAATGCGAAATATACAATATTTCCCATAATATGACTGAGGATATCTTTAGGGTGTATTCACTGTTTTTTCTTCTGCAGCAAAAATGCTGTGTTTTACAGCACCATCTTAGTGAATGACATTTCTGAAATCTCATTCACATGCTGTTTTTTTGCATTTTTTTTAAATCTGCAGCTTGTCAAGTCTTTCAGAGGTTTTGCAGCATTTTTCACCCATTCAAATGAATGGAAAAATAAACACAAGTAAAAACACCTGAATTTTAAGCAGCGTTTTTCCTGCCTCCTTTGATTTTTGAGGTAGAAAAAAAATGCTGCCAAAATCCAACTTGTGAACACACCTTTATCCTGGTTGTGTTCTAATTGGATATAAAATAGAACGGCCATGATAACATGGGTAGTTAATTGTATGGTGTTTTCACTTTATATATTACCAGGCCGCATTCTATTTGCGCAGAGCTGCTCCGTGAAGATTCTATCACAAGATTCCGTGATGACATCACAGGTGATGGTGACATCACTGCTCACAGTCGCTATATATACAATGCACATAGGCTCACCCGTGCCTTTCTTGGCTCTATAGTGACTGATAGCACTTGCAGTTTTTCACTATGGCTGGAATTGTTTTGGACATTTCTCAGGTAAAAGCACTATTGTTGATCCTTATGATCAATCGTCCTAACAGTGTGCTTCTACCACCCGATGGCGTCCTCAGCTTCACTCACCGGCTGGTGATGGAGCTAGTAAAGGATTGCCTGACCAAACACCGACAACGTCGTCTAACGTCAGACTATCTGACGGATTTACTTCAGAACATCAGGACATTACTACACCAGGTAAGTGGCGGACACTCTGCACAGAACATCTCAATATTAATAGATAATAATGGAGGGATAGAAGCTTTTTCTTCTAATATATCGTATTTTGCAGACCATAAGACGCACCAAAAATTTTTGGGAGGTAAATAGGAAAAACATTTATTATAATAAAATGGGGGTCTGTCTTATAGTCCTGTCTTATAGTCCGAATTTTCGGTTTCTTACTGAGGGGGGTGGTGGCAGTGGAGCGAGGTCACAGGAGGCAGAGTCGCTGCTGCAGGAAGTCGGCAGTAGGAGTGGGGCGCTGCTGTGGGCCCCAAGCTGGGAGGAGCGGGGTGTCCAGAAGGTGCGAGGCTGCGGGCCCTGGGCTTCAAGGAAATGTTAGCGGTAATTCAGGAGGGGAGGCCCTGCTCTGCTTATTGATTTCTCTGCAGTGGGCTTCAAGAAGTAGGCTGCTGGAGATGGCCAATACACAAATTGAGATCTCAGCTCGTCATTGAGCCGAGATCTAAATCTGCACATGCACTGCCTCCAGCGGCCATTTGCCTGAAGCCCACCGCCAGAAAATCAATGGGCAGAGCGGGGACTCCCCTCCTAAATCACCGCTAACATTTCCTTGAAGCCCAGGGCCCACAGCCTCGCACGTCCTGGACACCCCGCTGGCCCGCAGGAGCGCCCCATTTCTACTGCCGGCTTCCTGCAGCAGTGACCCCACCTCCTGTGACCTCACTCCACCACAGCCACCCCCCTGGTAAGCTACATTCAGACAATTATTATTATTAATAATCTGTCTGATATGCTGGGGTGGAGAGCTCCAGAGTAGGGGGGATGCACGGGAGAAATCTTGTATGCGATTGTGGGAAGAGGAGATAAGAGGGGAGTAGAGAAGAAGATCTTGTGAGGATCGGAGGTTGCGTGCAGGTAAGTACCGGGAGACTAGGTCACAGATATATGGAGGAGACAGGTTGTGGGTGGCTTTGCATGCCAAGGTTAGGGTCTTGAACTGGAGTCTCTGGGTAATGTGGAGCCAGTGAAGGGATTGGCGGAGCGAGGGGAAAAGCCAGGGAATAGCGGGGGGACAGGTGGATTAGTCAGACAGCAGAGTTTAGGATAGATTGGAGGGGTGCGAGAGTGTTAGAAGGGAGGTCAAAAATTTTGGAAAAAAAAGCATCTTATAGTCCATAAAATACGGTAAAACACAACGAGTCCCCAAATACAGTATGTAGTCATTGTATCTGCAGACAGAGAACCGATGTCACATACAATTTCCGCCTCCATTCTGACCGCTCTCATCTGAAAATTCTCTTTTCCATTTTTCCTTCTTCATAGGCTGAAGAAAGATCTCAGACTGAAGATTTGGCTGTCTTTAAAGAACTGGCCGAAAAAGTCCTGTCTATACTAGAACGCTCATTGGAACGCCCGGTAAGGATCAATATTAATAGACGTATCTTAATCCACCGTATCTGAGGAGACTTTCTGAGAAAAGGTCTGAAGATGGCGCGGGATTTGTATCGTTACAATTGGTGCATCTGTAAATGTTGGTTTAGTCCTTCATGATTTATGTATTTGGTGATTTAGTAAAATCTTCCACATATTAATTATATATATTATATCTATCAGGAAACAACAGGAGGCGACGCCAAATATGGGCAAAATGTGAGCCCGAAAATCCCTGACCCTAATAGGAGTCAGCCGGAGCTGAACAGCGATCTGATTACAGGTGAGCGATCACCCGACCTTCTACAAGGAAATGTCCAGATATTACAGAGGACGGAGGATAATGTTAGATTTACTCTCTACTCTGTGTAATGGGAACCTGGCAGCACATTGTTACATATAGAAGTAGTGGTGTGACGGTATAGGCCATTGTCCCCTAATAATAATTGTTTGTAGAAATCCAATGTGCCAGTCAGGAGAAATGTAAAGTAGACACCATATACAAATCAGAATGGAAGTGCGCTGGGGGCGTGAAAGAAGAAATCCAAGTGCAGTGACACGCCCCCAGTGCACTTCCAGGCTAATTTGCAAATCTCTCCTATGTTTCAGCTCTCTTACCATCACTCGTATGTGCAGCGTGGGTGGGGGCTTCCTCATTCATGTGATGGAGGGTCCATTCTGCAGTGCTATAGCAAGTAACATGAAATAAATTAAATTTAAATTGCATTACTGCTCTAGAAAATGGGAAAAAACTAAGATACTGAGCACATAATTTGGCCAATTCATGAATGCCCAGCAGCCAATGACAAGGCGATCTTTTTGTTGGAATCCTCTCCTAATGTGAATCCTCTCCTAGGCTGAAGCCTACATTTATATGGGTAGGTAGGATCCTGTTGTAATTAAAACCACCCCGGGCTGATGTGTGGAGATAGGTTCCCAGCAAAAAAGGTCGCCTTGCCGTGACTGCTAGGCATGCACCCAGCAAAAGAAGGTCGTCTTGCCGTGACTGCTGGGCATGCACCCAGCAAAAAAAAGGGTCACCTTGCCGTGGCTACTTGGCATGCACCCAGAAAAAGAAGGTCGCCTTGCCGTGGCTGCTGGCCATGCATGAATTGGCCAAATTATGTGCTAAGTATCTTCCTTTTATCCTATTTTCTACAGCAGTAATGCAATTCAAATTTAATTTATTTCATGTTTACATGCTATAGCGTTACAGAGTGCAACTTTGTTAGTTATATATTTGGATGGCTACTCTTAGTATGCACCTGTTCACACCCATTTTCTTTTCGGAAGTGATGGTCAGTCTTTTGTTATTTATGAAGGGGTTCCTCCATCATTTACATTACATTTATCTATGGATTCCCCGTATATTCTCATATTTAGAATCCCCATATAACGAGTATTAATCCCATTTACAGACATATTGTCATTTCTCCGTTATATTGCTGTATTATCTATGTAGGAATAATATCCTCTAATACATTTCATTTCTTCATCATTATTTTAGAAACAACTGAGCTGTCGAATCCTAACAATGGAATTAGTGAGATCCCGGAGATCCAAGAATCCGTAAGTATCATAGAGGGGGATGCGTGTGTGTCATCAGATCATGGGGTGTGAATGACTCGTCCAGTATTATCCCCCATACAACCATGGGACGTCTCTATTCTAAGTGTAGATGACCCTATGGTGTTAATTACATTTGAATTACAGGGAATCTGTCACCAGGTTTATGCTATTTGGTCTGAGAGAAGCATGATGCAGGGACAGAGACCCTGATTCCATGTGTTGATTACTTTACTCGGTGGAGTAGTTGTGATAAAATCACTATTTTTTTCTGCTGCAGAGCTCTGAATGCTGAGTCTTGTATAACCCCGCCCACACCATTGATTGGCAGCTTTCTGTGTACACTGTGCATAGGCAGAAAGCTGCTAATCAGTAGTGGAGGCAGGGGTACAGAGCAATAGGACTACCTGGCTAGACAGATAGTCTTCTAGTGATAATCTACTGATTTTATTGAAACAGCCACACACAGCCTAGTAAGTAACACATCACTGGAATCAGGGTCTCTGCCCCTACATCATGGTGCTTTCAGAATACATAGCAAACACCTGGTGACAGATTACCTGTAAGTCCTCCTCTGTGTGATCTCCCACATTATCCAGAATGTTATAGTAATGTATGATGACCGTTGCAGGGCGGCTCCAGGATTTCGTGGGCCCTGGGCGAAAGAGTCTCAGTGGCCCCTTTAACACATACCACGATTCATGATGCACAGATACCGCAGATAAATATATATATATATATATATATATATATATATAGTACAAGGCCGAAGATTTCACTTCTTACATTACATGAGCGATATCTATTGTAAATTCCACAATAACTCAGAAAGCGGCGAATCCTCACAGCTCACAGTGCAGACCGGACAGTAATGTCCTCCACACAGTATAATGGCACCACATAGTCCTCTATACCGTATTATGAGCTCCATATATTGCTCCATATAGAATAATGGACCCCATAAAATGCTCCACGCAGGCTGTGCCCCCATATAATGCCCCATGCAGGCTGTGACCCCACACATAATGCCCCATGCAGGCTGGCCCCCCACATAATGCCCCATGCAGGCTTTGACCCCCCACATAATGCTCCATGCAGGCTGTGACCCCCACATAATGCCCCATGCAGGCTTTGACCCCCACATAATGCCCCATGCAGGCTGTGCCCCCCCCCCACATAATACCCCATGCAGGATGTCCCCCTCCCACATAATGGCCCATGCAGGATGTCACCCCCCATATAATTCCCCATGCAGAATGTCCCTCCCACATAATGTCCCATGCAGGCTGTGCCCACCACATAATGCCCCATGTAGGCTGTGCCCCCCCACATAATGGCCCATGCAGGATGTCACCCCCCATATAATTCCCCATGCAGGATGTCCCCTCCACATAATGCCCCATGCAGGATGTCCCACCCCACATAATGCCCCATGCAGGATGTCCCCCACACATAATGCCCCATGCAGTATATCCCCCCCACATAATGCCCCATGCAGGATGTCACCCCCCATATAATTCCCCATGCAGGATGTCCCCCCCACATAATGCTCCATGCAGGATGTCCCACCCCACATAATGGCCCATACAGGATGTCACCCCCCATATAATGCCCATGAAGAATATCACCCCCCCCATATAATGCCCCATGCAGGATGTCCCCCCAACACATACTGCCCCATGTAGGATGTCACCTCTCACCCCATATATTGCCCCATGCAGGATGTCACCTCTCACCCCATATAATGCCCCATGCAGGATGTCACTTCTCCCCCCATATAATACCCCATGCAGAATGTCACTCCCCCCATATAATGCCCCATGCAGGATGTCACCCCCCATATAACGCCCCATGCAGAATGTCACCTCTCACCCCATATAAAGCCCTATGCTGGATGTCACTTCCCCCCCCATATAATGACCCATGCAGGATGTCACTTCTCCCCCTCATATAATACCCCATGCAGGATGTCACCCCCCTATATAATGCCCCATGCAGGATGTCCCCCCCATATAATGCCTCATGTAGGATGTCACCTCTCACCCCATATAATGCCCCATGCAGGATGTCACTCCCCCCATATAATGCCCCATGCAGGATGTCACTCCCCCCCCCATATAATACCCCACGCAGGATGTCCCTACCTCCCCCCCATACAATGCCCCATGCAGGATGTCACTTCTCCCCCCATATAATGCCCCATACCTCCATACATAAAAAAAAAAAATCAAATGCTCACCTCACTGCTCACCAGCTGTGGAGAGGTAAGTATTGTGCCGGCCGTGGTCCTGAGCAAGCATTGGGGGGGGGAGCAAGGCCCACTAGCTGGCGCTGGCACCACTCTCCTCTGCTCACCGGTCCCATACCGCGCCAGGGTGCCCGACAGCAAGTGGGCCCCTCGCCTACTCAGGGCCCCGGCACTTGCCTGGGTGTGCAGGGTGCTAGCGCCAGGTCTGCCCAGCGTCCGGTTTGTATCCTCCCAACATCATATCAGTGTAAATCATCTGGGACATAATATGGGGGGAGAAGTTTTTGCATCTGTAACTTTTTTCCTGCATCTTCAATAAATCAGTATTATTTCTTATTCTTTTATAGAGCGTGATCGATTCATTGGTTCCGGCGAGAAAGCCGCATATGAGCGACTATGAAACTTCCAAACTCATCAGCAGTGGAAATTTTGGGTGAGATTTCTGTTGCCATAATCCACATTTCTCAGGGTTCCCTATGACAATGCTTCTGCCCCTGCACTCTGCCATTCAGTGTTATCATAGGGAAATTATGTGATCTGTAGCAAATCAAACTGTAAGGAAAGCGATTTAAATAATATAATTACATATAATATAATATATAATAATATAATATTATTACATTCGCCTGTGCTAGACCCTCATCTGTTCTTATGCTTCCTCCTCCACCTGAGCTTTTCTGCTCTCCACTCTGATCTTTGTTTTGATGGGGGGGGCTCCATTATGAAGCTGATCAGAGAAGTTGGCTACACATGGTCACATGAAGGGTGACACCATATTGACATCAATGACATCTACACCCTCCACCATGACCATGTGGGCCCAATCACTGGCCTCAGCAGCAGAAGAGAGCCCTGGAGCACATTCATTTTGGACCAATTTTATTTGCACTAAATTGTATTTGGTCAGTTATAGCGAATCTGCCCAAAGAGAATTTCGATAGATTCTCGTATCTATAATGTGACCTGGGTGATGGCTCCGGCAGAAGTGGCATTGTGGAGACCTCCAATAGGTGATCTATGTAGTGCTATTTTATGTATTTCTAGATGTGCATTTATAGTGGCGGCCAGACTTTTAGTATTATACATATGCAAATTGTCTCTTCAGAGAGGAAGCAAACTAGAACTCCACCTATAGGAAGTAGCAATCCTAAAAGTCAATATCGACCCTTTAACAAGCCTTGTCACATGACTTAGGATAATAGCCAAAACCAAAATCTCAATTTGCAGGAACTGCGTTCTGGGGTACTGCCCCTCTTCAGTGCAAAGTGTGAGATATGGTTTGACTGGGTGAGAGGTGTCTGACCGGTATCCAAGGGGTTGACGTTTCTCCTTGCGGACATGAGGAGACTTTTAAGCCACAATGCTCCTCTGGGAAATAGGATTGCTACTTCCTATAGGTGGCACTAGGGTGCTAGTTCTCTTCCTCTCTGAAAAGAGACAATTTGCATATTTCCCAGAAGAGCATTGCAGCTTAAAAGTCTCCTCACCTTGACATGCTTAACATGGCTTTTTCCGCAAGGAGAAACGTTACCGCTTGGATCCCGGTCAGATGCCTCTCACCCAGCCAAACCATATCTCACACTTTGCACTGATGAGTGCTTGTACCCCAAAACATAGTGTCCGAAAATTGAGTTTTTGGTTATGGCTATTATTCCATGTCATATGATAAGGCTCGTTAAAGGGTCGATATTGACTTTTAGGATTACTACTTCCTATAAGGGGCACTAGTGTTCTAGTTCTCTTCCTCTCTGAAGAGACAATTTGCATATTTCCCAGAGGATCATTGAGGCTTAAAAGTCTCCTCACCTTGACAAGCTTAACATTTCACTCTCCGCAAGGAGAAATGTTACCCCTTGGATACCAGTATTAAACATATAATGATTTCTATAGATGGATTATTAATAAGGATTTATTATAACCGATGGATTCTCCTTCTCTCCAGGGCCGTCTACTTAGTGCATCATAAAGACTCACACCAGACCTTTGCTATGAAGAAAATGGCTAAGCGGAACCTAAATACTGCACAGAGATTGGAATGGGCCTTTCTGGAGAGGGACATCTTAACATTTGCTGATTGTCCCTTTGTGGTCTCCATGCTCTGCTCCTTTCCAACTAGATCTCACCTGTGTATGGTCATGGAGTATGTAGGAGGTAAGACACATCTATTGTATTATATTCAGCCCATGTCTGCTTTCATCTTATCACTGCTCATATCATTAGGACATTGTTGGTTACATCCCCACAGAGCATTTACTATAGGTTATCTATTACCAAGATGCTCGTAAATTCATTGATCTTGGTGCAGGGGCGCTATGGGGCTCATCAGTCGGAGGGGGTCTGTCGACGCTCGGCAGTGGGCAGCATCCCTCCACCTGTCAACACAATTTCAGCGGTATTTGCTTCTTCAAGGAGGTGGGGTAGGTGGGGGCAAAAATACTGAGTAGGTGGCTAGTAGGGGCCAAAATACTGAAAGGGGGCCGTATGACTAGATATGGGGGGACTGTGAATGATGAGTGGAGGTCATCATATTAAGTGGGGTGCTGTGGGGGTCCTCACTCTATATGGAGGCCCCCATTCTGTGTGGGGACATCATACTGAGTGGGGAGTTATGCGGACCATTATATTGTGTGAGGGACTGTGGGAACCATTATCCTGAGTGGGAGGGTTGCTGTGGGTGCCATCACACCGAGTAGGGGGTTGTGGCTGGCCTCCTTCTAAGTGGTGGCCTCCTTAGGAGGATTCACTGTGGGGATACCATACTCATTGAGTGTGGGTGTGGGCATTTTTGGGAGCATCATACTCTAAAATGGCCATAAAAGTTGTATTGCTGGTGAGAACACCAAGCTGCTTCAACAGGGATATAAATATATTTCTTTTTTATTTTTTAGGGTTGGGGGCAATTACAACTTTTGATATGGGGTCTTGTGATTTCTATGTACGCCACTATCTGTGTGATCTCCCCAGGATGTTTCCGCTCACTGCTCATTATACATCATGGTTATCTGCTCGTGGTATATCATGGTCATCTGCTGTATAAACCCCTCACCGGTCATATTTCCTTTCTTCTATAGGTGGAGACTGTGGGACCCTTCTAAGCACCAGGGGTCCTTTCTCTGTCCCCATGGCCCGCTTGTACTTTGCAGAGGCGGTACTTGCCGTGGAATACCTGCATAGTTACGGTGTGGTGCACAGAGACCTGAAGCCGGAAAAGTAAGTGCCCCCGTAGTATAATAAAGTGGGGAAAGTTGTCATTTATTATCATTCAGTCTGTGAGGCTAAAACCATCTTCTCTTTTGCAGCCTCCTGATTACATCTACTGGACATATTAAAGTTACCGATTTTGGGATTTCAAAACTTGGTCTAATGATACCGAAAACCAACACCTACAAGGAATTAGCAGTGGACATCTCCAGAGAGTTCCAGGACCGTGAGGTCAGCATCACCTACAAGAACTTAGCTTGTTATTTGCAAATCTCATCACACTATTGTCTCTTCTCTACGTTCTTCCTTTCTAGAGAACTTTTCCACTAATATTTTATCTTCTGCATTGTGTTTTAACGATGATATCTTGTCATAATAATTGTTTCATCGATTCTCATCTCTATGTTCTGTTGGTTTCCAGTTCTGTGGCACCCCATGTTACATAGCCCCAGAGATCATCCTGAAAGAAGGCTATGGAAGACCTGTTGACTGGTGGTCATTGGGGATCATCCTGTATAAATTCCTGCTGGGATGTGTACCATTTGATTCTGATTCCCTCACTGAGCTTTATAAAAGGGTTGTCATTGGTGAGTAGAATAATCCGATCATTGCGTTGATTGGTTACATTTGTTTAGTTATTTCCTTTGCTCTAAGTTACAGTCCAGTAAAGAGGTTTTATTTTCTGTAATTTTCTATGTAACAGGAGAACTAATTTGGAATTGTGATCGCGCTCCACCCCTGGATGCTCAGAATCTCATCACTGAGCTGCTCAGAAGAAATCCTGTGCGTAGACTTGGGACAGGTAACAGATATACTAGTATTAATATTCCCTTATTAGACCAAGGACATATCGCTCATGTCCATGAAGATCAGCATTTCTCTATCAGCTCATCTACTGTATTTCTAGTTCTCCACACTAAGACTTCCAGTTTATTTCCTTCATGTCGGCTCAGTTTTGTCATTAGTTCAGATTACGATAAACTGTTCAGATATGGAGCCATCCCTGACTATGTCCGCATCACTTTTGTTTTTCTTTTTCTAGGAGGAGCATTTGAGATCAAGGTTCATCCATTCCTGAGTGACTTGGACTTTGACAACATTCTGAGCCAGGAGCTGGAGTATGTTCCTCAGCTTGTTTCAGACGCAGACACCAGCTTATTTATCAGTAAGTAGAAGGAGACGTCATCTAGACTAAGCGACTGTTTGTCTCATCTTCCCTAATATGTGATCATCTGTTCCCATTAATATTAGTGATAAATAGTGACTGTGTTATACTGACAACCTCTAATAATACTTCATTACCTATTTCTTGTAGATCATTCTGATATAAACAAACATCTGGTCTCAAAGGATGAGGAAGGCACAAGTGAGAACAATGAGAGCCTTGACTTCCAAAATTTTACGTCATCTTCTGAAAAGCTTTGTAAAGTAAGTATGTGATTAATAAATCCAAAATATGTAAAAAAAAAGAAAAAAAACTCTAAAAGTACATAAAAAAATATTTTATATCTTATTTTTATCCGTATTTAGCTCTGTACCATCGCTACCAGGATGGTGAACAATGAGGATCCCAATGCCCCTCCAGAGTATACACAAGAAACCAACACAAACATCTCAGAAATGTGAGTAGATTAGAAAGGGTCATTACTTCATTACTGGGAGTTCCAGGCTGATCTATGTACACAACACCAAATATAGGACATAAATAACAGAATATCAAATGCAGCATTCACCGTTTCATGGTTAACGGTCATTGTACTTTTGGCTTCAGAAAATGCAGAAGATAACAGCCCATAATTGTGGCATGTCATGCATTTTTAGCACTGCCTACTCTGTAGGAGAGCTGTAGTATTACTTGCCAGACATTCTTGGTAGTTGTGTTCTGATCCATGGAAGGTAGTTTGGAGCAGAAAACCTTCCCCACTATGACAGTCATATGTCCTATTAGGCCTTATAGTCAGTGTTCTTATAGTGAGACAACCCATTTTATACTGTGTTTACTTACGATTTACATGTTTTTCTTCTTCAAACAGGCAGAAAGAATCTGTTCCTGTATGTAATACAGACTATGCTGTTACCATCTTGCCACCCTCGTCTCCATTGCTAGGTATGTACATGTCTACAGCACCAACAATGTGAATGTTGACTTCAAGGCTCAAATATTTCCACATGGTTTTTCTGGTCTACTATGTTATCCATGTTTCATGGATCTCAGCTATGTTGACCATGGGTTCGTACTGTATCCCTATTTCCCTAATTTTGTACAGGAGTTTTTTTTCATGTATTCTGTATATTACGTTGCATCATCTTTTAACCTAGTGAGATATAGCGACTGTGTTATACTGACACCCTCTAACAATCCTTCCTTACCTATGTCTTGTAGATCACTCTGATGAAAACAACCATCTGATCTCAGAGGATAAGGAGGGCACAAGTGAGGACGATGAGAACTTTATCTTCCGAATATTTGCATCATCATCTTCTGAGAGGCTTTCTAAAGTAAGTATGTGATCGATAAATCCAAAATATGTACAAAAAAGGATCTATAAAATTAAAAAGTATATATATTTAATAACTTATTGTTATCCACATTTAGCACTCTACCACCACTAACGGGATGGTGAACAACGAGGATCCCAAGGCCCCTCCAGAGTGTACACCAGAATCGAACACAAACATCTCAGAAATGTGAGTAGATTATGGGGTCATTACTGGGAGCTCCAGGCTGATATATGTGCACAACATCAAATATAGGACATAAATACCATAATATCAAATGCAGCATCCACCGCCCCATGGTTATGGGTCATTGTGCTTTCAGCTTTCGGAATTGTTGGATATAACAGCCCATAATTGTGGCCGGTCATGCACTTTTAGTGCTGCCCTCACTGTAGGAGAGATGTAGTATGAAATGCCGGCCATTCTTGGTAGTTGTTTTCCTCTCAGCTATCTATAAAAGGTAGTCTTGAGCAGAAGACCTTCCCCACTATGACAGTCATATGTCCTACTAGGCCTTATAGTCGGTGTTCTTCTAGTGAGACAACCCCTTTTATATGGAGTTTACTTGAGATTTACATGTTTTTCTTCTTCAAACAGGCAGAAAGTATCTGTTCCTGTATGTAATACAGACGATGCTGTTACCATCTTGCCACCCTCGTCCCCATTGCCAGGTATGTACATGTCTACAGCACCAGCAATGTGAATGTTGACTTCAAGGCTCAAATATTCCCACATGGTTTTTATACAATACTATAGGTCTCTTATGTTATCCATATTATGACAAAGCAGATCCTATAAGAAGATATTGTTATTGATTTTTTTTTTTAATTTTTCATCAGAATTTCCATCTCATGAAGAAAGAAAATCGGCAATAAATCTGAGTATGGAGCAACAAAACTCAGAAAATGGAAAAAATGGGAAAAAGAGACGAGGTAAGTGTGAGAATCAACTCCATGTTGTGTGATGTCAGTGAGAATAATTCATGTGGAGTAGATGTCATCTGTCAGTGATGGGATTGTCACATGTATGATTGCTGACAATGACCCCTGACCTCTGTATGATAATATTCCTCTGCCGTCCGGCCACAGTGACTGCACAGCATTATCATGTAATATGGAGTCCCATCACTTACATTATATTTATTTCTCTTCTCATAGGTTCCATCTTCCGCCGGATCTTATCATCCTGCCGGCGTGGATTATCCAGGGCTGCTCGCGCATTTGCATGCTGTCACTGTTGCCCTAAAACCATCTAAAAGACGGGACACCTAAGCATCTAGCGCCCTGAAGTCCAGCAGATCCATCATCACTGCTGGAGCTGTATAGAAGGACCTTCACCATCTACCTGTGGCCTTCTGACTGGTCAACCTGGACAAGTTTCAGTAACGCCTCTGTCATCGGGCTCCGCGGTATTCATACTGCTCGTCTGACTTGTCATTTACTGATCACCTGGTATCTGACCTCGGCTATCTTCCTGACTTTGATTTATTCTATTGACAATGTTCACGATTTTATTCATCCCATTATTAATTAAAAAAAAGTAAAATCTGTTACTGTTGCTCTGATTCCTTTTTGTCTTGAATTCACAAATACTTGTAACTCACTAATTGCTCTTCTTCTCACTAAATGTATTTCTCATTATCCTTAATGCAGCAGTCAGTCTCATATTTCTGTCCAGCAGTTACACTGGTGCCTCCACCCTGTACCAGTCATTACACTCATCCACAAACCTCTGCACCCTGCTGCACAGTCCTGCATCTCTACCATATCTACACTCCAATGAGCTAAGATTAACATCCTCCATAATCAGGACCTCCCACTCTCATGTCCAAGACATTTTCTCTGCTGCACCAGCTCTCAGGAGTGCACTACTGCAGGCAATCATGTTCATTCCCACTATCAGAGATTTTAAGTGTGCAGTAGAAACAGATTATTTGTGGCAGGACTATCAAATCACCTCACTATTCTAAGTTTTTCCTACAGCACTCAGTAGCACTTAATATTTGTACATATACAGATAATGGTTGGTGACTGGTTCATGCAGCCTTAATTCCACAAAGATAGAAATAAAAGGTCAACATGTTTCATACATCCAAACCATCCTTAATCATGGCAGAAAAACATAATTTTAAGTTCCCACTATGAATATTTGGTGAGATATCACAGCTGTGTATTTTCACAGCACAAAGAACGCATCTTACAGATCAGCAAATCACAGTGTGCTGACGCTTAATGTTGTAGTTTTGAACAACACCATTCATTTTATCATATAATGTGTTGAAAAATGAGAAAAAATGCCAGGTTTGGGCTCCTTCATTTTACAGTGTGTATTGTGTTGTAAAAACAAACTGGCAAAATGATTCAGAGTCAGTAGTACGATTACTGTGATACCAAACTTATAAGGTTTATATATATATATATATATATATATATATATATATATATACAGTGTTTAGCATAAATCAGTACACCCAAATAGATTTGTCAGCAAACCTGTAGTTTCCTTTCAGAATCATCATTTTATATGGGATACCATACTACAAAATACTCTCGCAAATTTGAGCCATTGAATGCAAACAAGATTTGGTATTTTGCAGACCCCAAAAAAGTAATTTTCTTAACAAACTCATTCAAGATCATGTTTCAAAAATGAGAACATCCCAGTAACAGTCTTAAGAGAAAAGCTAAGTTTAGACAACAAAATTCTAATTAACAAGAACTGAACCACAAGTAAGTGTAATTATTCATTAAACAGATGTCCAGCAGACAGGTGTCTGTAAAAGGAAGTTACTTAATAAAGAAAACTCCTTCCCATTTCATGCTATCAGCAATGGCACCACATAGAAGGGAAATGTCACAAAACCTGAGAAAGAAAATAATTTCTTTGCAATAAATGTGAAGTCTACAAGAAGATCAGCAAAACTTTACTTATCAGTCAGAATACTGTAGCAAAAGTGATGCAAAACTATAACAAAGATGGAACTGCAACCATCTTACAGAGACGTCCAGGCCGACTATGGAAGTTAACACCTAAACAAAAGCGTCCTCTGATGAGAAGGGTAAGTGGCACCACATAGAAGAGAAATGTCACAAGACATTTCTGAGAAAGAAAATAATTTCTTTACAAAAAATGTGAAGTCTACAAGAAGATCAGCAAAGCTTTTCTTATCAGTCAGATGGAAGCTAACATCTAAACAAAAGCATCTTCTGATGAGAAGAAAATCGACAGGCAAATTCATTGCTATTAGCTGAAGAAGTAGAAAGCCAAACTAGGGTGAGTGTTTTCCATAACACGACACGGTGTACACTGCAAATGAATGGCATTCATGAGTGTCCTCCACAAAGGAAGCCTCTCTCCCTTAAAGCCCATGAACAATAAAAGTCCGTCTACAATTTGCCAGGGTCCATGCTTAAAACTATGAGGACTACCGGGACTGTATACTGTGTATGTGCATCTTATGTGTATGTCTGTATTTTATGTTTGTGTGCACTATGTATATGCATACGTTAAAATGTGTATAGAGTATTAGCATGTGCAAATTTTATATGTGTGCCTAATATAAATATACATGGAAATGTATATGTAGGTGGTGCCTGATGGAGGGTGGGGGGCCCAGATCAGAAGTCCTGATTAAGGGCCCTTCACTGTCATTGTCTGCCCCTTATATAAACAGTAAAATCTCCTTTAATAACTGGACTTCCATTGGGGTGGACTTCTCATAGATGGCCAGTATGCATACTATATTATGAATCTGGGCATCTCTCACAGAAAATCTGATCTGGATATGAGGGTGGTCTTCTATAAGCGGTGATGTTTTGGAGAGATTTAGGGAAAAGTCCCAATGCTTATCCATCGATCTGGTAATTTGAGTAAAATATTTGTGTTGATAACTGATCACAAAGTCACAAAATATGTAAGATTTGGCATAACCTGGTTCATTTTTCAAAAAGTTATGCTCAATTTTTTTAGCACCAAGTTTTGTTGCTTTTTTGTAGACTTACACTAACTTAGTATATTGTGTGAGAATTAAATGAATTATGAATTAGTTGGCGCATTTTACCACACTCTGGGGGTCCCTGACAGTCCTTCTTTACCGGCCCTGTAGTGATGCCATTGTAAACTTCCAAGTGACCGCGCAGTCAATCACTGTCACGAATGCAGGACAACCTATGATTAGCTAATTTTTGGGAAATCCTTATAACAAAAGGGGATTGAAAATATTTACAATTATTTTAAAAGCATTAAAAAAAAAACAGACCCAATACTTATAATTAGTTTGTTGAAAGTAGTCTAATTAAAGGGAGCTGAAAGGATTAGAGATTATGAACCCGATTCACCAGTGTTTTTGCCAGAAAACTGGCATAAAGCTCTTGAAAAGTTGCAAAGTTTTGTGACTTTTCCCATTTTCACATAATTTTAACTTCTTTAACCCCTTAAGCCCCGCGGGTGGTTTGCACGTTAATGACCGGGCCAATTTTTACAATTCTGACCACTGTCACTTTATGAGGTAATTACTCTGGAACGCTTCAACGGATTCCCCTGATTCTGAGATTGTTTTTTCGTGACATATTGTACTTCATGATTGTGGAAAAATTTCTTCGATATCACTTGCGTTTATTTGTGAAAAAAATGGAAATTTGGCGAAAATTTAGAAAATTTTGCAATTTTCAAAATTTGAATTTTTAAGCCCTGAAATCAGAGCGATATGTCACACAAAAGAGTTAATAAATAACATTTCCCACATGTCTACTTTACATGGTATCCGCTAACAATTTGAGCCGATTTTCCATTCAATTTGTTAGCGGATACCATGTTGCATTTAGAGAGTCCCTGCGTGCCCAAACATTGGAGCTCCCCCACAAGTGACCCCATTTTGGAAACTAGACCCCCCAAGGCACCTATCTAGATTCATAGTGAGCACTTGGAACCCCAGGTGCTTCACAAATTGATTCATAAAAATGAAAAAGTGTTTTTTTTTTTCACTTTTTCATTTTTACGAATCAATTTGTGAAGCACCTGGGGATTCCAAGTGCTCACTATGCATCTAGATAGGTGCCTTCGGGGGTCTAGTTTCCAAAATGGGGTCACTTGTGGGGGAGCTCCAATGTTTGGGCACACAGGGCCTCTCCAAACGCAACATGGCGTCCGCTAACAATTTGAGCCGATTTTCCATTCAATTTGTTAGCGGACACCATGTCGCGTTTGGAGAGCCCGTGATGTGCCTAAACAGTGGAGCTCCCCCACAAGTGTCCCCATTTTGGAAACTATACCCCTCAAGGATTTTATTAAGGTGTATAGTGAACATTTTGAACCCAGAGGTACGGCACAGAATTTGTTTACATTAGGTCATCATATTGAATAAGTTGTCATTATTCTTGAGCGCAAGTGCTCGCTACTTGAGTTTGCATCGGGTACTCAGGTATGCACCATGTACAGCGTGTGCTCGAGTGACATGCTCGAGTCCCTGCTCCGCATGTTTCACGGTTATTAGACACCCCAAAAAAAACATGTGGGGATCGCTCGTGCATGGCAGGCAATCCCCGTAAAGTTTTTTGGCCGCGAAGCATATGGGGCAGAGACTCGAGCATGTCACTCAAATACCCACGATACTCAATGCATACCAGAGCACCCGATGCAAACTCAAGTAGCGAGCACTTGCTCTCAACACTAGTCGCCATATCGTCATCTTTTTTTCTTACTTTTGAAAAAAATCCCAACCCCAGCCCTAACCCTAGCACAACCCTAGCCCCAGCACAACCCTAGCCCCAGCACAACCCTAGCCCCAGCACAACCCTAGCCCCAAACCCAGCCCTAACCCTAGCCCAATCCTAACCCAAGAGTTTATTTTTGACGCCGTTCCTTGTGCGGTATAAGTGATTAGACGACTTTATTCTTCGGGTCGGTGTGATTACAGCAATGCCAGAATCATATGGGGTTTTTATGACTGACAGCTGTCACACACTAAAAGACGCATTTTTTTTTAAATCTAGTTTTTGCATCGCCATATTTTGAGAGCTATAATTTTTCCAGATTTTGGCAGACAGTCATGTGACGGCTCGTTTTTTGCGGGATGACTTGACGTTGTTATTGGTGCCATTTTCAGGCACGTGACATTTTTTGATCGCTTTCTATTCCGATTTTTGGGAGGCAGAATAAACAAAAACCAACAATTCAGGAATTGTTTTTTTTTTTTTTTTTTATTCTGTTCCGCGTGTGGTAAAATTGATGAGGTAGCTTTATTCTTCGGGTCAGTACGTTTACAGCGGTACCACATTTGTATCATTTTTCTATGTTTTGGCGCTTATACACAATAAAAGCTATTTTATAGAAAAAAATATTTTTTAGTATCGCTTTATTCTGAGAGCTATAACTTTTATTTTTCGGCTGATGGAGCTGTATAGCGGCTTGTTTTTTGCGGGACGAGATGATGTTTTCAGCGGTATCATTTTTATTTATATGCGTCTTTTTGATCGCGTGTTATTCCACTTTTTGTTTGGCGGTATGGTGATAAAGCATTGCTTTTTGCTTCGTTTTTTTTTTTTTTTTTTTTACCGTGTTCACTGAAGGGGTTAACTAGTGGGACAGTTTTATAGGTCAGGTTTTTCCGGACGCGGCGATACCAAATATTTTTTTTATAATAATATTTATTGATGGGTACATTATATTTTTATTTTTGGTGTATTATTTTTTTTATTTTTTTATAATATTTTTGCACATTTTTTTTTTTTTTTTTCCACTTTCACACAGTTTATACACTTTATTACTTTGTCCCACTCTGGGACTTTCACTTTTTTTTTTTCTGATCGCCTGCATGGCACAGGAATGGAGCACCATCCCTATGCCATGAAGGCTGTCAGAAATGCACAGTGTGAAGATTGCTTGGAGATGCACTGCGCATGTCCAAGCAATCTTCCTGCTCTCTGGTGACCCGGATGTTGTCATGACGACATCGGGTCGTCATGGCAACACCCGGGAAGCCTTTGCAGACTGCGCTGGAAGCCGGAAGAGGAGGTGAGTATCGCCGATCACCTCCCCTTGCCCCCGCAATGCCGCGATCGACTTCGATCGCAGCATCGCGGGGGTTAATGTGCTGGGAGCGGTGCAGGACCGCTCCCTGCACATAGTACCGGGTGTCAGCTGTGACAATCAGCTGACACCCGGCGGCGATCGCGCCCGCACAGCCTATGTGCGCGCGCGATCGCGATGACGTACTAATACGAGTCTGGCTCTTAAGTCCCAGGGCACAGACGCGTATTAGTACGTCAGATGTTATTAAGGGGTTAAAGCCCAAGACGTACTGATACGTATCTGCGCCCTGGGACTTAAGAGCCTGATATGTATTAGTACATCTTTGCGATCGCGCCCGCACACAGGCTGTGCGGGCGTGATCGCCGCCGGGTGTCAACTGATTGTCACAGCTGACACCCGGTGCTATGTGCTGGGAGAGGTCCCGCACATTAACCCCCGCAATGCTGCGATCGAAGTCGTTCGCAGCATTGCGGGGGCAAGGGGAGGTGATCGGGATAGTCACCTCTCCTGCCGGTTTCCAGCAATGTGTGCCGCGGCTTCCCGGATGTTGCCATGATGACCCGATTCACTGAGGGGTGCAGTTTTAAAAATGGTGTCACTTTTGGGTATTTTCAGTCATAAAGACCCCTCAAAGTGACTTCAAATGTGATGCGGTCCCTAATAAAATGGTTTTGTAAATTTTGTTGGAAAAATGAGAAATCGCTGGTCAATTTTAACCCTTATAGCTCCCTAATAAAAATAAATTTGGGTTCCAAAATTGTGCTGATGTAAAGTAGACATATGGGAAATGTTATTTATTAACTTTTTTTGTGTGACATATCTCTCCGATTTAAGGGCATAAAAATTCAAATTTTGAAAATTGCAAAATTTTCAACATTTTCGCCAAATATCTGTTTTTTCACAAATAAACACAAGTGATATCGAAGAAATTCTACCACAATCATAAAGTACAATATGTCATGAAAAAATATTCTCAGAACCAGGGGGATCCGTTGAAGCGTTCCAGAGTAATTACCTCATAAAGTGACAGTGGTCAGAATTGTAAAAATTGGCCTTCTCATTAACGTGCAAACCACTTTGGGTTGTAAAGGGGTTAAGGACTCTACTTGCATATACAGTCATGGCGGAAAGTGCTGGCACCCTTGAAATTGTTTCAGAAAATTACACATGTTTTATTACACGCATGTTTATTTCCTTTGTGTTTATTGGAACAACACAAAAAAACTGAGAAAAAAAAGGCAAATTGGACATAATTTCACACAAAACTCCAAAAATGGGCCGGAATACATATATATATTTTTGATGGGACAACACTGAAGATGCGACACTTTGATACAATGTACAGTAGTCAGTGTACAGCTTGTTTAACTGTAAATTTGGTGTGCCTGCAAAATAACTCAACACACAGCCATTAATGTCTAAACCGCTGGCAACAAAAGTGAGTACACCCCTAAGTGTGTTCTCAGCTGATGTTATTTGTTGGTTTTTCTTTGCATCCCGAACAATTTTCTTGGCAGTTGTGGCTGAAATTTTTGTTGGTCTACCTGACTGTGGTTTGGTTTTTACAGAGCATCTGATTTTCCATTTGCTAATCACAGTTTGAACACTGCAGACTGGCATTATCAATTCCTGGGATATCTTTTTGTATCCCTTTCCTGTGTTATACTCTTTTTGCCTCCCTTTCCTGTGTTATACAGTTCAACTACCTTTTCCCGTAGATCCGTTGATAATTCTTTTGCTTTCCCCATCTCAAAATCCAGAAAAGTCAGTGGCTGGATCCCAGAAACTCACTCAGCTTTATGCACACACACTGATTACAAGCAAACAGGTCATAGGTGAGGATGTTACCTTTAGTAGCCATTCAAACCCATTTGTGTCAAATTCTGTGCATGTTATCAGGCCAAAATCACCAGGGTATGTGAACTTTTTGATCAGGATTATTTGGATGTTTTTGGTTGTCATTAGTGATGAGCGAGCACTAAAATGCTCGAGTACTCGTTGCTCGGGTCGAGCAAATTGAAATACTCGGGTGCTCAACCCGAGCAATGAGCCCAATATAAGTCTAGGGGAAACTTGAGCATTTTTCAGGTGGCTCCCCACGGCGGTCTGCAGAGGGCCTAAAAATTACCCAAATCGATGGGAACTGTGCTCAAATGACATGGGAACAACATGGGGAAGACCCCTGGAAGCATCTCTGACTCCCAGAACACTGCTGTTAACAACGTCGTCAGAGTATTACGCCACTTTTACGGCGTAAGGAACATCCTTTCCAGGGTGATGACTTGTATATAAGGCAAAATAAATAAACAAAAACAAAAATACTCCTACACACGTAGCATTTTTGACACGTTTTTGCACTTTTGCATTGCTTTCAACCAAGACAAATGCATTCACCAGGAAATGTCATTTTAACATTTTACAACCTTATCTGGCCATGTGGTGTGTGACACATCATCAGACACATGCATACAGTGCTGAAAAGACATGGGAGCAGCAAGGGGAAGACCTCTGGAAACATCTCTGACTCCCAGGTCACTGCCTAAATGTGTGCCCATCATAAGTGATCCTTGGCACATGCGAAGATGCCTCCCGCCATGCACCTGTCGTTGCAGACTTGAAACAATCACCGTCCACGTCCTTGTCCCACTGCAGTGTTCAGTTGTCCCTACCCCATTCCTTGGAATGCAAGCACAAGAATGCCGGCAGCCACCCACCCACAGGCTGCAATACTATACTGCCAAATTTCTGACAGCTGCTTGCACTTGAAATGTGGCCTTTTAGGCTCGTGGAGGCGGAAGCTTTTCATAACCTCATGCCGGCGGCGGCCGGGTGTCCATACTCGGTCCCCAGCCGCCACTATATTTCCCGGTATCGCCTCCGCCTTCCACAATCACGGGTCCCATAACATTACCCGTGCCCGCCCCAGTGCACTTACTGGGAAGGACCGCCTAACCACAAACACGTGGACAGGTGAATGTGGCCAGGGACGGTACGGAGCCAGTCCACAACTTTTTTTGCTAAGAGTTGTATTTAGCTCGGTGAAAGGACTGGCATAGAGGGAAACCGTATCTACCCTGCGTGTCATTTCTCCCAGGAAGTTCTCTAAAGCTGCTTGCACTTGAAATGTGGTCTGAACATTACTGCTGGTACTTTTCTGTGGGAATTTTCTTGCCTCCTACCAGCCTGGAATATTTCCAGCAAACTATGGTACAACACCATGGTATTAGCACTGCCCCCAGTACCAGTAGCGAAGCCATCCTCAATTTCCTTCTCTGGAATTTTATTTGGTAGACTGAGTGGCTGCCCAAATAAATTTTCTCACAAAGGAGCTGATGATAGAGTGGCAGTAGGTTCAAGTTTCTCCAGCTTGTTAGATATTAGAGGGTGAACGGCAGCACATTGGATCAGTGGTTAGCACTGAAGTCTTGCAGCACTGGGATCCTGGGTTCAAATCCCAGCAAGGACAACATCTGCAAGAAATTTGTATGTTCTCCCCATGTTTGCATGTGTTTCCTCCTCAGTAAAAATAGAGTGTCCTGGAATCTTCCCACACACTTTTCTTAGCCAGGACTGCTTCTCAGCAGGGTTGGACAGTCCCACCAGAGAATTCTCTGGTGTGCCTTGGCTTCTACCTCAGGAGAGTTCATGATAGCGCTAACTTTGCAGCTGCTATGGGGCTCTTGAGCGGGTGAGAAAGGTTAGCTCTCAGAAACAAATCCTCTGTTGGGCACAATGTTTTTCAATCTGAAACAGCTTCTTAGTGGGAGTTGTATTTCACCACAGCCATATTCTTTAGCTCTGTGAAAGGACTGGCATAGAGGGAAACCTTATCTACCCCGGTTGTCATTTCTCTGTCACCAGGTTCCGCCCATTGTAACACACGACCATGCCTGGCTGTATGTTCAGCGGTGAGAGCCACAGATCAAGCTGCTGTGTTACAGCTTTCAACAACTATGCAGCACTGGGCGGTTTGTCAATTAAGCATTAAGCATGTTATCTTCAGCACAGCCTGCTGCTGTTTGGCCAAGGCAGTGCTGCAGTGCTGTCAGCTTGTGACTGATGTGGTCATTTCGGAGATGGAGGAGGAGGTACATAAGCTGAACAATGTGATTACATTGAGGTTAAATTGGTGATGCTGTTTTTTATACTAAAGAAAGATCCTATTGTTATGTTTTTTTATGTTATTTTTTATGAAAAATGCATTCACCGGGAAATGTCACTTTAACATTTTACAACCTCATCTGGCAATGTGGTGTCATCAGACACATCCTGTTTTATTTATGATGGAGGGACTCTGAAAGTCATAAAGCCTATTTTTATAGGGACATCAGACGGCCCTTACTATTCTTAAAAGGCCAGCAGTCGGCCCTAACTATTGTTAGAGAGCCATCAGAGGGCTATGCTTTGTTGTTCCCATTATTAACAAGTGGGTTTCCTATACTGTTATTGCGCATCCAGTGACTGCAAGGGTTGTCAAAAATTTGGACGCAACCTAATACCCCTTTGAAGAGACATAGAGGAGGGTCTCAGTAAAAAAAATGTTCCCATTATAAAGGAGCGGGTCTTCTATAGTGGTAATGCCCATGCTGTGACTGCAAGGGTGGCCAAAATTTTTGAAAAAAAACACTAACAATTTAAAGACACAAAGAGCATGGCCACAGTAACAAGGTACGACATGTTCCCGTTAGAAAGGAGAGGGTCTGCTATATAGTTATAGGGTATGCAGTGAATCCAACGGCTGACAAATTTTAGGAAAAACCCCACTAAGAATTTAAGGACACACAGAGCAGGGCCACAGTAACAAGGTACGACATGTTCCCATTAGAAAGTAGAGGGTCTGCTATACAGTTATAGGGTATGCAGTGAATCCAACGGCTGACAAATTTTAATGAAAAACCTCAATAAGAATTTAAAGACACACAGAGCAGGGCCACAGTAACAAGGTACGACATGCTCCCATTAGAAAGGACAGGATCTGCTATACAGTTATAGGGTATGCAGTGAGTCCAACGGCTGACCAATTTTAGGAAAAAAACGACTAAGAATTTAAAGACACATAGAGCAGGGTCACAGTAACGACAAATTCCCATTAGAAATTCTAGGGTCGGCTATACTGTTATAGGGTATGCAGTGAGTCCAACGGCTGACAGATTTTAGGAAAATCCCCACTAAGAATTTAAAGACACACAGAGCAGGGCCACAGTAACAAGATATGACATGTTCCCATTAGAAAGGAGAGGGTCTGCTATACAGTTATAGGGTATGCAGTGAGTCCAACGGCTGACCAAGTTTAGGAAAAACCCACTAAGAATTTAAAGACACATAGACCAGGCTACAGTAATGACAAATTCCCATTAGAAAGGAGAGAGTCTCCCATAGTGTTGGACTATGCAGTGACTGCAAGGGCTGCCAAAAATTTGGAGGCACTTCAATGGCCCTTGGAAGAGACGTGGAGGAGCGCATCATAAATTTTTTTTACCATTAGAAAGGAGCGGGCCTCCTATACTTGTAATGCCATGCACTAAGTGTATGGGCTGACAAACATTTACTCCTGGGGGGTATACATGAACATACTGTATAAAAATTTTTTTTTTCGGGCATCATAAAAATGTAGCGCCCCGAGGGCTCGGCCGCTACAGGGGTATTGCACCTCTGCCAGAGGTGTGATATTCCACTCCCGGGTAAGGATGGAGTATGGACCAGGGTTCAGTTAGCTGCATACAGCACACTCACCCCATTTCCGAGGGACAGCTCAACGGTGCTCCCATTAGACAGAAATGCAGGCACGACAGACCATGTCCCTGGCTGGAGTGGGGAGGGGGTAGGAATACCCAGTGATGTAGGAGCAGATAGGGGTTGGTTCCTGAGCGTAGATAGGAGCCCATTGTTTGCTGGTCACCTGGGCTCATGTTCTAGAGGGCACCATCTTAGAACAGTGTTCAGTCAGAGAGAAGAAGTGACAGAGTGGGGGCCTTGGTTGTCGAACGAAGTGTGCCCTCTGCCTCCAGCGTTTTCAGATGGGAATTTTTTTAATAGTTCCGCAACAAGGGCCTTCTGGTACTGCCTCATTTTTGTACACCTGTCCGCCTCAGGAATAAGAGATATAAAGTTCTCCTTGTAGAGTGGGTCTAAAAGTGTCACCAACCAGTAATGACCTAAAATTTTGAGAATGCGAGGGTCATGGGAAAGGCAGCATAACATAAACTCAGCCATGCGTGCCAGACTACTAACAGGCAAGACTTCCGTGTCCTCACCAAGAGGATGACTGACCATGCTCTCCTCCTCCTCCTCTCTGTCCTCTGGCCATCCACGCTGAACAGACGGTATGACAGCTGTGCAGATAGCACCGTCTATAGTGCATGAAACTAGTTCCTGTCCTTCCTCCTCCTCCTCTTCCTCATTGTCACCCAATCCACGTTGGGATGAGATGAGGCTTGGCTGTGTGTAATCACCCTGTATGGTTAATTGCTCCATCTTATCGTGCTCCGCCTCGCCTCAGAGCCGCCACCAGGTTCCGGCCATTGTCACACACGACCATGCCTGGCTGTAGGTTCAGCGGTTTGAGCCACAGATCTGCCTGCTCTTTCAGAGCTGTCCATAACTCTTCAGCATTGTGTGTTTTTTCACCTAAGCATATTAGCTTCAGCACAGCCTGTTGCCTCTTGGCCGAGGCAGTGCTGCAGTGCTTCCAGCTTGTGACTGATGCGGAGATGGAGGCTGAGGAGGAGGAGGAGGCTGAGGAGCATGAGGTGCAGGAGCTGTAGACCGTGGGGGCAACCCTGATTGACCTAGGGCCTGCAATCCTTGGCGTCGGGAGGACGTGTTCCGTCCCAAGGTCCGACTGGGTCCCGGTTTCCACTATTTTAACCCAGTGTGCTATCAGCGAGATGTACCGTCCCTGCCCACAAGCACTTGTCCACGTGTCCGTGGTTAGGTGGACTTTACCGGTAACTGCGTTGTTGAGGTCACGGCTAATGTTTTGGGACACGTGCTTGTGTAATGTGGGGACGGCACACTGGGAGAAATAGTGGCGGCTGGGGACAGAGTACCGAGGGACGGCCGCCACCATCAGGTTGCGGAATGCTTCTGTCTCCACAAGCCTAAAAGGCAACATTTCGAGCCAAGCAGTCGTGAATTGTGAGAATTTAGTAGTGTGGCCTGTGGGACGTTGGCTGCATATTTGCGCTTGCATTCCAAGGACTGGAGTATGAACAACTGAACGCTGCGCTGGGACAAGGACATGGACGTGCTTCCTGATGCTGCTACTTGAGAGTGTGCAATGACAGGTGCAGGGCAGGAGGTATCTTTGCATGCACTATGGACAGGGGATTGGCTTGCATGCACAACAGCAGAAGAAGCAATGGTGCCACCTGTAGACACTGTTCCTGGACCCTGGTGTTCGGCCCACAAAGTCGAGTGCTTTGCTGCCATGTGCCTGATCATGCTGGTGGTGGTCAGGCTGGTCGTTTTGACACCCCTGCTGATGCTGGTCTGGCTCGTGATGCAAATGGCCTTTTTGGAGCTATCGGCAGAGTCTTTAAAAAACAACCAGACTCGGGAAGACCTAACAGTTGTAGTGGCAACTTCCTTCGTGTTGGTGTTACGGGAAATGGTAGCCTGCCTTCTGTCTGCGGCCACCACACTGCTTCTTCCTGCCTGTTGGGGTGCTCTGCCTCCCTCCCCCTGTGTGCTGCTGTCCTTGCTCTGCATGTCCTCCTGCCAGGTTGGGTCAGTTACTATATCATCCACCACCTCGTCTCCCACTTCTGCACCCTGGTACTATTCCTGACTTTCTGCCAATTGTGTCTCACATCGTCCACCTCTTGTCACAGTTTCCCACCGGCGCCTTCGTGTGACCGTGGCTGCTCAAATATTTGGGCATCGCTACACGTGATCTCCTCTTGCCCCGCTTCAAGTGGACCGGGCGAGAGGCCCGAATCCATAAATGGAAAAGTGAACAGCTCTTCAGATTGTCCAAGTGTGGGATAAGTTGTCTCTGGGTACTCGGCATGGTGGGAGGAAGGAGGATCAGGGTGAGGAATATGCGGTCCAGACTCACGGCTACTGAGACTTGACCGTGTGGAAGACAGGGTGGTGCTGGTGGTGGCTAAGTGACTGGAAGCATTATCCGCTATCCAACCAACAACCTTTTGACACTGATCTGGGTTCAATAGTGGTGTGCTGCAGTCCCCTAGAAATTGGGACAGGAAGGTCAGGCGAGAAGATGTGGGTGTTTGTTGTGGCACAATTTCGGCTTGCCCACGGCCTTGTCCTCGGCCTCTGCATGCACCATTACCATCACGTCCAGTTCCCCGTCCCTTGCCACGTGCCTTGCCCATTTTAAATGGAGGATAGTATCTTCCACGCTCACTACAAATGACTGAGTTAGAAGCGAAGTTATATGTGATCGGGGTGATGGAGAAAACAGAGTTTTAAAAACCTGGCCTGTAAGTAAGTAGTGTGAACAGCAAACTGCTGTGAATTGCTTCACTGACACACTGAAAAAATGGAGGCCAGAAATGGCAGTATTTTCTGACAACGTATATGTGATCCGTGTGACGGAGAAAACACAGTTTTAAATAGCTGGATTTCTAGCGCTCTAATATGGAAAGGACCTGGCTATATTCTGCAGTGCCAACAAGCAAATGGCGCAGAAAAACGGTGTTCTCTGGATTGCTTTATAAGCAAATAATGAGGATTAAGATCCAAAGAAAAGTATTCCTCGCCCCTGAGACCTGGGCCTTTGTATAGAAATATCTAACAGCAGCAGAAGGCAGAATTGGAATAGAACCTCTTGTGCTATATGCACTGCAGTCTGCTATATACCCTGCCTGCCTGCTTATATACACTGCCTGCCTGATATCTCTGCAGATGGATTAGTCCTCAAAAGGACTGTTTGTTGAGATGGATATGTGTAATATGCGGTTTTTCTCCCTACACTACCTAATACACAATCAAATCTCTTCCTAACGCAGCATCAGCTCTCCCTACACTGTCTGATCCGGAGTGACTGTGATGAGCATGGCGGCGCCAGGTCTGATATACACCTGATGACGCTGTGCGGCCAGCCAATCACTGTAATGCCCACAACCAACATGGCTATGGCATTACAGTGCATGGCAGGCAATCCCTGCATGTTCATTGGCTCTGTAAAGAGCGCCAAACATGCAGGGAGGGGACCCGACTTCCCGCCCGACCAACCCGGAAATACTCGGTGAGCGCAGAGCATCTCGAGCAGTGAGATACTCGGGCGAGCACCGAGCAGTAGCGAGCATGCTCGCTCATCACTAGTTGTCATTAAGATTTAAAAAGAGAAAACACAGAAATGTGACAGTAAATGGCTTCACCCAACCAATAACCATGAGTGGAGAAAAAGTGTTTTTGTTATCATTCATTTTCTCTGAAACAAGGCCAAGAAAGCAAAAATTCTGCCGGGGTATGTAAACTTTTGAGCAGAACTGTATATGCGCCAGCCCCAGTGTCTCCTATTCTATGTACTCCAGCCCCAGTGTCTCCTATTCTATGTACTCCAGCCCCAGTGTCTCCTATTCTATGTACTCCAGCCCCAGTGTCTCCTATTCTATATACTCCAGCTTCTTCTGTGATGTATATGCTCTAGCCCCAATGTATCCTGTGATGAATATACGCCAGCCCCAGTGTCTCCTATTCTATATACTCCAGCCCCAGTGTCTCCTATTCTATATACTCCAGCTTCTTCTGTGATGTATATGCTCTAGCCCTAATGTATCCTGTGATGAATATACGCCAGCCCCAGTGTCTCCTATTCTATATACTCCAGCTCCAGTGTCTTCTGTGACGTAGCTAATGTAGCCCTAATGTCTCTTATGCAGAGGCGTCGCATGATAAAGCAGTGAGACACAAGCTCCCTGCCCTATCACTATCTCTTTCATATGCCACAGATCGCCATAGGCCTGCGGTTAACGAGATGTCAGCATCCTCACGCAGGTGGCTCGGTGACATCATTGCATCGCTCTGCTCTGCAGTCCCGCCATGGAAGAGGAGACAGAGGCCGTGATGTAGGGAATCAGGATTAAGTGAGAATAAACGTTATTTTTTTAAATGATCGGGCAGTGGAGCCATACTACTATATATCTGGAGTAGTGGGTCCATCATACTACATATGGAGTAGTGGGGCCATTATACTATATGTATGTGGGGCAGTGGGACCATCATAGTATGTACAGGTGCATCTCACTAAATTAGAATATCTTCAAAAAGTTAATTTATTCCAGTTCTTCAATACTGTTTCAGTATGCTCCACAATCATGAGGAAGACTGCTGACTTGACAGATGTCCAGAAGGCAGTCATTGACACACTCCACAAGGTCCTAGAGTTCCAATTTTCATTTGGAAATCAAGGTCCCAGAGTCTGGAGGAAGAGTGGAGAGTCCACAATCCAAGCTGCTTGAGGTCTAGTGTGAAGGCTCCACAATCAGTGATGGTTTGGGGGGCCATGTCATCTGCTGGTGTAGGTCCACTGTGTTTTATCAAGACCAAAGTCAGCACAGCCGTCTACCAGGACATTTTACAGCACTTCATGCTTCCCTCTGCCCACAAGCTTTTTGGAGATGGAAATGTCATTCTCCAGCAGGACTTGGCCCCTGTCCACACGGCCAAAAGTACCAATACCTGGTTTACACACAACAGTATCACTGTGCTTGATTGGCAGCAAACTCGCCTGACCTTAACCCCATAGAGCAGGGGTCTCAAACTCGGCTGGGTATATGGGCCGCAAATGGAAAAAATTTGAATTTGGGGGGCCGCATTTTTTGTTCAATGTGACATTTTTAGTGATACCATTTTTTTTTGTATACACCTTTTGAACATTTTTGCCCTGTTTATTTTTTTATAGCTTGGGTCCTTATGGATGTGGCGATAATAAACGTGTACTTTTTTGTGTTTACTTTAGTTTACATATAAAACAGCATTTTTAGCGCCCAATATTTTTTCATGCTTTATTTTTATTTTTTTGATTTTTACAATTTTGTTTCCCCCAATTGGCCACATACAGTAAAATTGTCTTACAATTAGCATCATATAGTAATAATGGCAAACATCTTGTAGTAATGTCCCCATCTTGTACTAATGTGCCCCAACCAGGTCCCCATCCTGTGGCTATGTGCCCCATCCAGGTTCCCATCCTGTGGCTATGTGCCCCATCCAGATCCCCATCCTGTGGCAATGTTCCCGATCCAGGTCCCCATCTAGTGGCTCTGTGTCCCATCCAGGTCTCCATCTTGTGGCTATGTGCCCCATCCAGGTCCCCATCCTGTGGCTATGTTCCCCATCCAGGTCCCCATCTTGTGGCTATGTGCCCCATCCAGGTCCCCATCTTTTGGCTATGTGCCCCATCCAGGTCCCCATCTTGTGGCTATGTGCCACATCCAGGTCCCCATCTAGTGGCTATGTGCCCCATCCAGGTCCCCATCTTGTGGCTCTGTGTCCCATCCAGGTCTCCATCTTGTGGCTATGTGCCCCATCCAGGTCCCCATCCTGTGGCTATGTTCCCCATCCAGGTCTCCATCTTGTGGCTATGTGCCACATCCAGGTCCCCATCTAGTGGCTCTGTGCCCCATCCAGGTCCCCATCTTGTGGCTATGTGCCCCATCCAGGTCCCCATCTAGTG